>NC_134357.1:5858681-6127041 GCF_048569485.1 Anomaloglossus baeobatrachus | reverse complement strand
CATTGTGTGATAGGAGATTAGATTGTGAGCTCCTGGGTCGGGGATGATGGGAGCAGTGATACATTGTGTGATAGGAGATTAGATTGTGAGCTCCGGGGTCGGGGATGATGGGAGCAGTGATACATTGTGTGATAGGAGATTAGATTGTGAGCTCCGGGGTCGGGATGATGGGAGCAGTGATACATTGTGTGATAGGAGATTAGATTGTGAGCTCCGGGGTCGGGGATGATGGGAGCAGTGATACATTGTGTGATAGGAGATTAGATTGTGAGCTCCGGGGTCGGGGATGATGGGAGCAGTGATACATTGTGTGATAGGAGATTAGATTGTGAGCTCCGGGGTCGGGATGATGGGAGTAGTGATACATTGTGTGATAGGAGATTAGATTGTGAGCTCCGGGGTCGGGGATGATGGGAGCAGTGATACATTGTGTGATAGGAGATTAGATTGTGAGCTCCGGGGTCAGGGATGATGGGAGCAGTGATACATTGTGTGATAGGAGATTAGATTGTGAGCTCCGGGGTCGGGGATGATGGGAGCAGTGATACATTGTGTGATAGGAGATTAGATTGTGAGCTCCGGGGTCTGGGATGATGGGAGCAGTGATACATTGTGTGATAGGAGATTAGATTGTGAGCTCCGGGGTCGGGATGATGGGAGCAGTGATACATTGTGTGATAGGAGATTAGATTGTGAGCTCCGGGGTCGGGGATGATGGAGCAGTGATACATTGTGTGATAGGAGATTAGATTGTGAGCTCCGGGGTCAGGGATGATGGGAGCAGTGATACATTGTGTGATAGGAGATTAGATTGTGAGCTCCGGGGTCAGGGATGATGGGAGCAGTGATACATTGTGTGATAGGAGATTAGATTGTGAGCTCCGGGGTCGGGGATGATGGGAGGCAGTGATACATTGTGTGATAGGAGATTAGATTGTGAGCTCCGGGGTCGGGGATGATGGGAGCAGTGATACATTGTGTGATAGGAGATTAGATTGTGAGCTCGGGGTCGGGGATGATGGGAGCAGTGATACATTGTGTGATAGGAGATTAGATTGTGAGCTCCGGGGTCGGGGATGATGGGAGCAGTGATACATTGTGTGATAGGAGATTAGATTGTGAGCTCTGGGGTCGGGGATGATGGGAGCAGTGATACATTGTGTGATAGGAGATTAGATTGTGAGCTCGGGGTCGGGGATGATGGAGCAGTGATACATTGTGTGATAGGAGATTAGATTGTGAGCTCCGGGGTCGGGATGATGGGAGCAGTGATACATTGTGTGATAGGAGATTAGATTGTGAGCTCCGGGGTCAGGGATGATGGGAGCAGTGATACATTGTGTGATAGGAGATTAGATTGTGAGCTCCGGGGTCGGGATGATGGGGCAGTGATACATTGTGTGATAGGAGATTAGATTGTGAGCTCCGGGGTCGGGGATGATGGGAGCAGTGATACATTGTGTGATAGGAGATTAGATTGTGAGCTCCGGGGTCGGGGATGATGGAGCAGTGATACATTGTGTGATAGGAGATTAGATTGTGAGCTCCGGGTCAGGGATGATGGGAGCAGTGATACATTGTGTGATAGGAATAGATTGTGAGCTCCGGGTCCGGGATGATGGGAGCAGTGATACATTGTGTGATAGGGGATTAGATTGTGAGCTCCGGGGTCAGGGATGATGGGAGCAGTGATACATTGTGTGATAGGAGATTAGATTGTGAGCTCCGGGGTCGGGATGATGGGAGTAGTGATACATTGTGTGATAGAGATTAGATTGTGAGCTCCGGGTCGGGGATGATGGGAGCAGTGATACATTGTGTGATAGGGATTAGATGTGAGCTCCGGGGTCCGGGGATGATGGGAGCAGTGATACATTGTGTGATAGGAGATTAGATTGTGAGCTCCGGGGTCAGGGGATGATGGGAGCAGTGATACATTGTGTGATAGGAGATTAGATTGTGAGCTCCGGGGTCAGGGATGATGGGAGCAGTGATACATTGTGTGATAGGAGATTAGATTGTGAGCTCCGGGGTCGGGATGATGGGAGCAGTGATACATTGTGTGATAGGAGATTAGATTGTGAGCTCCGGGGTCGGGATGATGGGAGCAGTGATACATTGTGTGATAGGAGATTAGATTGTGAGCTCCGGGGTCGGGGATGATGGGAGCAGTGATACATTGTGTGATAGGATTAGATTGTGAGCTCCGGGTCGGGGATGATGGGAGCAGTGATACATTGTGTGATAGGAGATTAGATTGTGAGCTCTGGGGTCGGGGATGATGGGAGCAGTGATACATTGTGTGATAGGAGATTAGATTGTGAGCTCCGGGGTCGGGGATGATGGGAGCAGTGATACATTGTGTGATAGGAGATTAGATTGTGAGCTCCGGGGTCGGGATGATGGGAGCAGTGATACATTGTGTGATAGGAGATTAGATTGTGAGCTCCGGGGTCGGGATGATGGGAGCAGTGATACATTGTGTGATAGGAGATTAGATTGTGAGCTCCGGGGTCGGGGATGATGGGAGCAGTGATACATTGTGTGATAGGAGATTAGATTGTGAGCTCCGGGGTCTGGGATGATGGGAGCAGTGATACATTGTGTGATAGGGGATTAGATTGTGAGCTCCGGGGTCCGGGATGATGGGAGCAGTGATACATTGTGTGATAGGAGATTAGATTGTGAGCTCCGGGGTCAGGGATGATGGGAGCAGTGATACATTGTGTGATAGGAGATTAGATTGTGAGCTCCGGGGTCGGGGATGATGGGAGCAGTGATACATTGTGTGATAGGAGATTAGATTGTGAGCTCCGGGGTCGGGGATGATGGGAGCAGTGATACATTGTGTGATAGGAGATTAGATTGTGAGCTCCGGGTCGGGATGATGGGAGCAGTGATACATTGTGTGATAGGAGATTAGATTGTGAGCTCCGGGGTCGGGGATGATGGGAGCAGTGATACATTGTGTGATAGGAGATTAGATTGTGAGCTCCGGGGTCGGGGATGATGGGAGCAGTGATACATTGTGTGATAGGAGATTAGATTGTGAGCTCCGGGGTCGGGGATGATGGGAGCAGTGATACATTGTGTGATAGGAGATTAGATTGTGAGCTCCGGGGTCGGGGATGATGGGAGCAGTGATACATTGTGTGATAGGAGATTAGATTGTGAGCTCCGGGGTCGGGGATGATGGGAGCAGTGATACATTGTGTGATAGAGATTAGATTGTGAGCTCCGGGTCGGGATGATGGGAGTAGTGATACATTGTGTGATAGGAGATTAGATTGTGAGCTCCGGGGTCGGGGATGATGGGAGCAGTGATACATTGTGTGATAGGAGATTAGATTGTGAGCTCCGGGGTCGGGGATGATGGGAGCAGTGATACATTGTGTGATAGGAGATTAGATTGTGAGCTCCGGGGTCGGGGATGATGGGAGCAGTGATACATTGTGTGATAGGAGATTAGATTGTGAGCTCCGGGGTCGGGGATGATGGGAGCAGTGATACATTGTGTGATAGGAGATTAGATTGTGAGCTCCGGGTCGGGGATGATGGGAGCAGTGATACATTGTGTGATAGGAGATTAGATTGTGAGCTCCGGGGTCGGGGATGATGGGAGCAGTGATACATTGTGTGATAGGAGATTAGATTGTGAGCTCCGGGGTCGGGGATGATGGAGCAGTGATACATTGTGTGATAGGAGATTAGATTGTGAGCTCCGGGGTCGGGGATGATGGGAGCAGTGATACATTGTGTGATAGGAGATTAGATTGTGAGCTCCGGGGTCGGGGATGATGGAGCAGTGATACATTGTGTGATAGGAGATTAGATTGTGAGCTCCGGGGTCGGGATGATGGGAGCAGTGATACATTGTGTGATAGGAGATTAGATTGTGAGCTCCGGGGTCGGGGATGATGGGAGTAGTGATACATTGTGTGATAGGAGATTAGATTGTGAGCTCCGGGGTCGGGGATGATGGGAGCAGTGATACATTGTGTGATAGGAGATTAGATTGTGAGCTCCGGGGTCGGGATGATGGGAGCAGTGATACATTGTGTGATAGGAGATTAGATTGTGAGCTCCGGGGTCGGGATGATGGGAGCAGTGATACATTGTGTGATAGGAGATTAGATTGTGAGCTCCGGGGTCGGGATGATGGGAGCAGTGATACATTGTGTGATAGGAGATTAGATTGTGAGCTCCGGGGTCGGGGATGATGGAGCAGTGATACATTGTGTGATAGGAGATTAGATTGTGAGCTCCGGGGTCGGGGATGATGGGAGCAGTGATACATTGTGTGATAGGAGATTAGATTGTGAGCTCCGGGGTCGGGGATGATGGGAGCAGTGATACATTGTGTGATAGATTAGATTGTGAGCTCCGGGGTCGGGGATGATGGGAGCAGTGATACATTGTGTGATAGGAGATTAGATTGTGAGCTCCGGGGTCAGGGATGATGGGAGCAGTGATACATTGTGTGATAGGAGATTAGATTGTGAGCTCCGGGGTCGGGGATGATGGGAGCAGTGATACATTGTGTGATAGGAGATTAGATTGTGAGCTCCGGGGTCGGGATGATGGGAGTAGTGATACATTGTGTGATAGGAGATTAGATTGTGAGCTCCGGGGTCAGGGGATGATGGGAGCAGTGATACATTGTGTGATAGGAGATTAGATTGTGAGCTCCGGGGTCGGGGATGATGGGAGCAGTGATACATTGTGTGATAGGGATTAGATTGTGAGCTCCGGGGTCGGGGATGATGGGAGCAGTGATACATTGTGTGATAGGAGATTAGATTGTGAGCTCCGGGGTCGGGGATGATGGGAGCAGTGATACATTGTGTGATAGGAGATTAGATTGTGAGCTCCGGGGTCGGGGATGATGGGAGCAGTGATACATTGTGTGATAGGAGATTAGATTGTGAGCTCCGGGGTCGGGGATGATGGGAGCAGTGATACATTGTGTGATAGGAGATTAGATTGTGAGCTCCGGGGTCGGGGATGATGGGAGTAGTGATACATTGTGTGATAGGAGATTAGATTGTGAGCTCCAGGGGTCGGGGATGATGGGAGCAGTGATACATTGTGTGATAGGAGATTAGATTGTGAGCTCCGGGGTCGGGGATGATGGGAGCAGTGATACATTGTGTGATAGGAGATTAGATTGTGAGCTCCGGGGTCGGGGATGATGAGAGCAGTGATACATTGTGTGATAGGAGATTAGATTGTGAGCTCCGGGGTCGGGGATGATGGGAGCAGTGATACATTGTGTGATAGGAGATTAGATTGTGAGCTCCGGGGTCGGGGATGATGGGAGCAGTGATACATTGTGTGATAGGAGATTAGATTGTGAGCTCCGGGGTCGGGATGATGGGAGTAGTGATACATTGTGTGATAGGAGATTAGATTGTGAGCTCCGGGGTCGGGGATGATGGGAGCAGTGATACATTGTGTGATAGGAGATTAGATTGTGAGCTCCGGGGTCAGGGATGATGGGAGCAGTGATACATTGTGTGATAGGAGATTAGATTGTGAGCTCCGGGGTCGGGGATGATGGGAGCAGTGATACATTGTGTGATAGGAGATTAGATTGTGAGCTCCGGGGTCGGGGATGATGGGAGCAGTGATACATTGTGTGATAGGAGATTAGATTGTGAGCTCCGGGGTCGGGGATGATGGGAGCAGTGATACATTGTGTGATAGGAGATTAGATTGTGAGCTCCGGGTCGGGGATGATGGGAGTAGTGATACATTGTGTGATAGGAGATTAGATTGTGAGCTCCGGGGTCGGGGATGATGGGAGCAGTGATACATTGTGTGATAGAGATTAGATTGTGAGCTCCGGGGTCGGGGATGATGGGAGCAGTGATACATTGTGTGATAGGAGATTAGATTGTGAGCTCCGGGGTCGGGGATGATGGGAGCAGTGATACATTGTGTGATAGGAGATTAGATTGTGAGCTCCGGGGTCGGGGATGTTGGGAGCAGTGATACATTGTGTGATAGGAGATTAGATTGTGAGCTCCGGGGTCAGGGATGATGGGAGCAGTGATACATTGTGTGATAGGAGATTAGATTGTGAGCTCCGGGGTCAGGGATGATGGGAGTAGTGATACATTGTGTGATAGGAGATTAGATTGTGAGCTCCGGGGTCAGGGATGATGGGAGCAGTGATACATTGTGTGATAGGAGATTAGATTGTGAGCTCCGGGGTCGGGGATGATGGGAGCAGTGATACATTGTGTGATAGGAGATTAGATTGTGAGCTCCGGGGTCGGGGATGATGGGAGCAGTGATACATTGTGTGATAGGAGATTAGATTGTGAGCTCCGGGGTCAGGGATGATGGGAGCAGTGATACATTGTGTGATAGGATATTAGATTGTGAGCTCCGGGGTCAGGGGATGATGGGAGCAGTGATACATTGTGTGATAGGAGATTAGATTGTGAGCTCCGGGGTCAGGGATGATGGGAGCAGTGATACATTGTGTGATAGGAGATTAGATTGTGAGCTCCGGGGTCAGGGATGATGGGAGTAGTGATACATTGTGTGATAGGAGATTAGATTGTGAGCTCCGGGGTCGGGGATGATGGGAGCAGTGATACATTGTGTGATAGTAGATTAGATTGTGAGCTCCGGGGTCGGGGATGATGGGAGCAGTGATACATTGTGTGATAGGAGATTAGATTGTGAGCTCCGGGGTCGGGGATGATGGGAGCAGTGATACATTGTGTGATAGGAGATTAGATTGTGAGCTCCGGGGTCGGGATGATGGGAGCAGTGATACATTGTGTGATAGGAGATTAGATTGTGAGCTCCGGGGTCAGGGATGATGGGAGCAGTGATACATTGTGTGATAGGAGATTAGATTGTGAGCTCCGGGGTCAGGGATGATGGGAGCAGTGATACATTGTGTGATAGGAGATTAGATTGTGAGCTCCGGGGTCGGGGATGATGGGAGCAGTGATACATTGTGTGAGATTAGATTGTGAGCTCCGGGGTCGGGATGATGGGAGCAGTGATACATTGTGTGATAGGAGATTAGATTGTGAGCTCCGGGGTCGGGGATGATGGGAGCAGTGATACATTGTGTGATAGGAGATTAGATTGTGAGCTCCGGGGTCGGGGATGATGGGAGCAGTGATACATTGTGTGATAGGAGATTAGATTGTGAGCTCCGGGGTCAGGGATGATGGGAGCAGTGATACATTGTGTGATAGGAGATTAGATTGTGAGCTCGGGGTCGGGGATGATGGGAGTAGTGATACATTGTGTGATAGGAGATTAGATTGTGAGCTCCGGGGTCGGGGATGATGGGAGCAGTGATACATTGTGTGATAGAGATTAGATTGTGAGCTCCGGGGTCGGGGATGATGGGAGCAGTGATACATTGTGTGATAGGAGATTAGATTGTGAGCTCCGGGGTCGGGGATGATGGGAGTGAGTGATACATTGTGTGATAGATTAGATTGTGAGCTCCGGGGTCGGGGATGATGGGAGCAGTGATACATTGTGTGATAGGAGATTAGATTGTGAGCTCCGGGGTCGGGGATGATGGGAGCAGTGATACATTGTGTGATAGATTAGATTGTGAGCTCCGGGGTCAGGGGATGATGGGAGCAGTGATACACTGTGTGATAGGAGATTAGATTGTGAGCTCCGGGGTCGGGGATGATGGGAGTAGTGATACATTGTGTGATAGGAGATTAGATTGTGAGCTCCGGGGTCGGGATGATGGGAGTAGTGATACATTGTGTGATAGGAGATTAGATTGTGAGCTCCGGGGTCGGGGATGATGGGAGCAGTGATACACTGTGTGATAGGAGATTAGATTGTGAGCTCCGGGGTCGGGGATGATGGGAGCAGTGATACATTGTGTGATAGAGATTAGATTGTGAGCTCCGGGGTCGGGGATGATGGGAGCAGTGATACACTGTGTGATAGGAGATTAGATTGTGAGCTCCGGGGTCAGGGATGATGGGAGCAGTGATACATTGTGTGATAGGAGATTAGATTGTGAGCTCCGGGGTCAGGGATGATGGGAGCAGTGATACATTGTGTGATAGGAGATTAGATTGTGAGCTCCGGGGTCGGGATGATGGGAGCAGTGATACATTGTGTGATAGGAGATTAGATTGTGAGCTCCGGGGTCGGGGATGATGGGAGCAGTGATACATTGTGTGATAGGATTAGATTGTGAGCTCCGGGGTCAGGGATGATGGGAGCAGTGATACATTGTGTGATAGGAGATTAGATTGTGAGCTCCGGGGTCGGGGATGATGGGAGCAGTGATACATTGTGTGATAGGAGATTAGATTGTGAGCTCCGGGGTCGGGGATGATGGGAGCAGTGATACATTGTGTGATAGGAGATTAGATTGTGAGCTCCGGGGTCGGGGATGATGGGAGCAGTGATACATTGTGTGATAGGAGATTAGATTGTGAGCTCCGGGGTCGGGATGATGGGAGCAGTGATACATTGTGTGATAGGAGATTAGATTGTGAGCTCCGGGGTCGGGGATGATGGGAGCAGTGATACATTGTGTGATAGGAGATTAGATTGTGAGCTCCGGGGTCAGGGATGATGGGAGCTAGTGATACATTGTGTGATAGATTAGATTGTGAGCTCCGGGGTCGGGGATGATGGGAGCAGTGATACATTGTGTGATAGGAGATTAGATTGTGAGCTCCGGGGTCGGGGATGATCGGAGCAGTGATACATTGTGTGATAGGAGATTAGATTGTGAGCTCCGGGGTCGGGGATGATGGGAGTAGTGATACATTGTGTGATAGGAGATTAGATTGTGAGCTCCGGGGTCGGGGATGATGGGAGCAGTGATACATTGTGTGATAGGAGATTAGATTGTGAGCTCCGGGGTCGGGATGATGGGAGCAGTGATACATTGTGTGATAGGAGATTAGATTGTGAGCTCCGGGAGTCGGGGATGATGGGAGCAGTGATACATTGTGTGATAGGAGATTAGATTGTGAGCTCGGGGTCGGGGATGATGGGAGCAGTGATACATTGTGTGATAGGAGATTAGATTGTGAGCTCCGGGGTCGGGGATGATGGGAGCAGTGATACATTGTGTGATAGGAGATTAGATTGTGAGCTCCGGGGTCGGGGATGATGGGAGCAGTGATACATTGTGTGATAGGAGATTAGATTGTGAGCTCCAGGGTCGGGGATGATGGGAGTAGTGATACATTGTGTGATAGGAGATTAGATTGTGAGCTCCGGGGTCGGGGATGATGGGAGCAGTGATACATTGTGTGATAGGAGATTAGATTGTGAGCTCCGGGGTCGGGGATGATGGGAGCAGTGATACATTGTGTGATAGGAGATTAGATTGTGAGCTCCGGGGTCGGGGATGATGGGAGCAGTGATACATTGTGTGATAGGAGATTAGATTGTGAGCTCCGGGGTCGGGGATGATGGGAGCAGTGATACATTGTGTGATAGGAGATTAGATTGTGAGCTCCGGGGTCGGGGATGATGGGAGCAGTGATACATTGTGTGATAGGAGATTAGATTGTGAGCTCCGGGGTCGGGGATGATGGGAGCAGTGATACATTGTGTGATAGGAGATTAGATTGTGAGCTCCGGGGTCGGGGATGATGGGAGCAGTGATACATTGTGTGATAGGAGATTAGATTGTGAGCTCCGGGGTCGGGGATGATGGAGCAGTGATACATTGTGTGATAGGAGATTAGATTGTGAGCTCCGGGGTCGGGGATGATGGGAGCAGTGATACATTGTGTGATAGGAGATTAGATTGTGAGCTCCGGGGTCGGGGATGATGGGAGCAGTGATACATTGTGTGATAGGAGATTAGATTGTGAGCTCCGGGGTCGGGGATGATGGGAGCAGTGATACATTGTGTGATAGGAGATTAGATTGTGAGCTCCGGGGTCGGGGATGATGGGAGCAGTGATACATTGTGTGATAGGAGATTAGATTGTGAGCTCCGGGGTCGGGATGATGGGAGCAGTGATACATTGTGTGATAGGAGATTAGATTGTGAGCTCCGGGGTCGGGGATGATGGGAGCAGTGATACATTGTGTGATAGAGATTAGATTGTGAGCTCCGGGGTCGGGGATGATGGAGCAGTGATACATTGTGTGATAGGAGATTAGATTGTGAGCTCCGGGGTCGGGGATGATGGGAGCAGTGATACATTGTGTGATAGGAGATTAGATTGTGAGCTCCGGGGTCGGGGATGATGGGAGCAGTGATACATTGTGTGATAGGAGATTAGATTGTGAGCTCCGGGGTCGGGGATGATGGGAGTAGTGATACATTGTGTGATAGGAGATTAGATTGTGAGCTCCGGGGTCGGGGATGATGGGAGCAGTGATACATTGTGTGATAGGAGATTAGATTGTGAGCTCCGGGGTCGGGGATGATGGGAGCAGTGATACATTGTGTGATAGGAGATTAGATTGTGAGCTCCGGGGTCGGGGATGATGGGAGCAGTGATACATTGTGTGATAGGAGATTAGATTGTGAGCTCCGGGGTCGGGGATGATGGGAGCAGTGATACATTGTGTGATAGGAGATTAGATTGTGAGCTCCGGGGTCGGGGATGATGGGAGCAGTGATACATTGTGTGATAGGAGATTAGATTGTGAGCTCCGGGGTCGGGGATGATGGGAGCAGTGATACATTGTGTGATAGGAGATTAGATTGTGAGCTCCGGGGTCGGGATGATGGGAGCAGTGATACATTGTGTGATAGGAGATTAGATTGTGAGCTCCGGGTCGGGGATGATGGAGCAGTGATACATTGTGTGATAGGAGATTAGATTGTGAGCTCCGGGGTCGGGATGATGGGAGCAGTGATACATTGTGTGATAGGAGATTAGATTGTGAGCTCCGGGGTCGGGGATGATGGGAGTCAGTGATACATTGTGTGATAGGAGATTAGATTGTGAGCTCCGGGGTCGGGGATGATGGGAGTAGTGATACATTGTGTGATAGGAGATTAGATTGTGAGCTCCGGGGGTCGTGGGATGATGGGAGCAGTGATACATTGTGTGATAGGAGATGGGTCGGGGATGATGGGAGCAGTGATACATTGTGTGATAGGAGATTAGATTGTGAGCTCCGGGGTCGGGGATGATGAGAGCAGTGATACATTGTGTGATAGGAGATTAGATTGTGAGCTCCGGGGTCGGGGATGATGGGAGCAGTGATACATTGTGTGATAGATATTAGATTGTGAGCTCCGGGGTCGGGGATGATGGGAGCAGTGATACATTGTGTGATAGGAGATTAGATTGTGAGCTCCGGGGTCGGGGATGATGGGAGTAGTGATACATTGTGTGATAGGAGATTAGATTGTGAGCTCCGGGGTCGGGGATGATGGGAGCAGTGATACATTGTGTGATAGGAGATTAGATTGTGAGCTCCGGGGTCGGGGATGATGGGAGTAGTGATACATTGTGTGATAGAGATTAGATTGTGAGCTCCGGGGTCGGGGATGATGGGAGCAGTGATACATTGTGTGATAGGAGATTAGATTGTGAGCTCCGGGGTCGGGGATGATGGGAGCAGTGATACATTGTGTGATAGGAGATTAGATTGTGAGCTCCGGGGTCGGGGATGATGGGAGCAGTGATACATTGTGTGATAGGAGATTAGATTGTGAGCTCCGGGGTCGGGGATGATGGGAGCAGTGATACATTGTGTGATAGGGGATTAGATTGTGAGCTCCGGGGTCGGGGATGATGGGAGCAGTGATACATTGTGTGATAGGAGATTAGATTGTGAGCTCCGGGGTCGGGGATGATGGGAGCAGTGATACATTGTGTGATAGGGGATTAGATTGTGAGCTCCGGGGTCGGGGATGATGGGAGTAGTGATACATTGTGTGATAGATTAGATTGTGAGCTCCGGGGTCGGGGATGATGGGAGCAGTGATACATTGTGTGATAGGAGATTAGATTGTGAGCTCCGGGGTCGGGGATGATGGGAGCAGTGATACATTGTGTGATAGGAGATTAGATTGTGAGCTCCGGGGTCGGGGATGATGGGAGCAGTGATACATTGTGTGATAGGAGATTAGATTGTGAGCTCCGGGGTCGGGGATGATGGGAGCAGTGATACATTGTGTGATAGGAGATTAGATTGTGAGCTCCGGGGTCGGGGATGATGGGAGCAGTGATACATTGTGTGATAGGAGATTAGATTGTGAGCTCCGGGGTCGGGGATGATGGGAGTAGTGATACATTGTGTGATAGGAGATTAGATTGTGAGCTCCGGGGTCGGGGATGATGGGAGCAGTGATACATTGTGTGATAGGAGATTAGATTGTGAGCTCCGGGGTCGGGGATGATGGGAGCAGTGATACATTGTGTGATAGAGATTAGATTGTGAGCTCCGGGGTCGGGGATGATGGGAGCAGTGATACATTGTGTGATAGGAGATTAGATTGTGAGCTCCGGGGTCGGGGATGATGGGAGTAGTGGTACATTGTGTGATAGATTAGATTGTGAGCTCCGGGGTCGGGGATGATGAGAGCAGTGATACATTGTGTGATAGGAGATTAGATTGTGAGCTCCGGGGTCGGGGATGATGGGAGTAGTGATACATTGTGTGATAGGAGATTAGATTGTGAGCTCCGGGGTCGGGGATGATGGGAGCAGTGATACATTGTGTGATAGGAGATTAGATTGTGAGCTCCGGGGTCGGGGATGATGGGAGCAGTGATACATTGTGTGATAGGAGATTAGATTGTGAGCTCCGGGGTCGGGGATGATGGGAGTAGTGATACATTGTGTGATAGGAGATTAGATTGTGAGCTCCGGGGTCGGGGATGATGGGAGCAGTGATACATTGTGTGATAGGAGATTAGATTGTGAGCTCCGGGGTCGGGGATGATGGGAGCAGTGATACATTGTGTGATAGGAGATTAGATTGTGAGCTCCGGGGTCGGGGATGATGGGAGCAGTGATACATTGTGTGATAGGAGATTAGATTGTGAGCTCCGGGGTCGGGAATGATGGGAGCAGTGATACATTGTGTGATAGGAGATTAGATTGTGAGCTCCGGGGTCAGGGATGATGGGAGCAGTGATACATTGTGTGATAGATTAGATTGTGAGCTCCGGGGTCGGGGATGATGGGAGTAGTGATACATTGTGTGATAGGGATTAGATTGTGAGCTCCGGGGTCGGGGATGATGGGAGTAGTGATACATTGTGTGATAGATTAGATTGTGAGCTCCGGGGTCGGGGATGATGGGAGCAGTGATACATTGTGTGATAGGAGATTAGATTGTGAGCTCCGGGGTCGGGGATGATGGGAGCAGTGATACATTGTGTGATAGGAGATTAGATTGTGAGCTCCGGGGTCGGGGATGATGGGAGCAGTGATACATTGTGTGATAGGAGATTAGATTGTGAGCTCCGGGGTCGGGGATGATGGGAGCAGTGATACATTGTGTGATAGGAGATTAGATTGTGAGCTCCGGGGTCGGGGATGATGGGAGCAGTGATACATTGTGTGATAGGAGATTAGATTGTGAGCTCCGGGGTCGGGGATGATGGGAGTAGTGATACATTGTGTGATAGGAGATTAGATTGTGAGCTCCGGGGTCGGGGATGATGGGAGCAGTGATACATTGTGTGATAGGAGATTAGATTGTGAGCTCCGGGGTCGGGGATGATGGGAGCAGTGATACATTGTGTGATAGAGATTAGATTGTGAGCTCCGGGGTCGGGGATGATGGGAGCAGTGATACATTGTGTGATAGGAGATTAGATTGTGAGCTCCGGGGTCGGGGATGATGGGAGTAGTGGTACATTGTGTGATAGATTAGATTGTGAGCTCCGGGGTCGGGGATGATGAGAGCAGTGATACATTGTGTGATAGGAGATTAGATTGTGAGCTCCGGGGTCGGGGATGATGGGAGTAGTGATACATTGTGTGATAGGAGATTAGATTGTGAGCTCCGGGGTCGGGGATGATGGGAGCAGTGATACATTGTGTGATAGGAGATTAGATTGTGAGCTCCGGGGTCGGGGATGATGGGAGCAGTGATACATTGTGTGATAGGAGATTAGATTGTGAGCTCCGGGGTCGGGGATGATGGGAGTAGTGATACATTGTGTGATAGGAGATTAGATTGTGAGCTCCGGGGTCGGGGATGATGGGAGCAGTGATACATTGTGTGATAGGAGATTAGATTGTGAGCTCCGGGGTCGGGGATGATGGGAGCAGTGATACATTGTGTGATAGGAGATTAGATTGTGAGCTCCGGGGTCGGGGATGATGGGAGCAGTGATACATTGTGTGATAGGAGATTAGATTGTGAGCTCCGGGGTCGGGAATGATGGGAGCAGTGATACATTGTGTGATAGGAGATTAGATTGTGAGCTCCGGGGTCAGGGATGATGGGAGCAGTGATACATTGTGTGATAGATTAGATTGTGAGCTCCGGGGTCGGGGATGATGGGAGTAGTGATACATTGTGTGATAGGAGATTAGATTGTGAGCTCCGGGGTCGGGGATGATGGGAGCAGTGATACATTGTGTGATAGATTAGATTGTGAGCTCCGGGGTCGGGGATGATGAGAGCAGTGATACATTGTGTGATAGGAGATTAGATTGTGAGCTCCGGGGTCGGGGATGATGGGAGCAGTGATACATTGTATGATAGGAGATTAGATTGTGAGCTCCGGGGTCGGGGATGATGGGAGCAGTGATACATTGTGTGATAGGAGATTAGATTGTGAGCTCCGGGGTCGGGGATGATGGGAGTAGTGATACATTGTGTGATAGATTAGATTGTGAGCTCCGGGGTCGGGGATGATGGGAGTAGTGATACATTGTGTGATAGGAGATTAGATTGTGAGCTCCGGGGTCGGGGATGATGGGAGCAGTGACACATTGTGTGATAGATTAGATTGTGAGCTCCGGGGTCGGGGATGATGAGAGCAGTGATACATTGTGTGATAGGAGATTAGATTGTGAGCTCCGGGGTCGGGGATGATGGGAGCAGTGATACATTGTGTGATAGGAGATTAGATTGTGAGCTCCGGGGTCGGGGATGATGGGAGCAGTGATACATTGTGTGATAGGAGATTAGATTGTGAGCTCCGGGGTCGGGGATGATGGGAGTAGTGATACATTGTGTGATAGGAGATTAGATTGTGAGCTCCGGGGTCGGGGATGATGGGAGCAGTGATACATTGTGTGATAGGAGATTAGATTGTGAGCTCCGGGGTCAGGGATGATGGGAGCAGTGATACATTGTGTGATAGGAGATTAGATTGTGAGCTCCGGGGTCGGGGATGATGGGAGTAGTGATACATTGTGTGATAGGAGATTAGATTGTGAGCTCCGGGGTCGGGGATGATGGGAGCAGTGATACATTGTGTGATAGGAGATTAGATTGTGAGCTCCGGGGTCGGGGATGATGGGAGCAGTGATACATTGTGTGATAGGAGATTAGATTGTGAGCTCCGGGGTCGGGGATGATGGGAGCAGTGATACATTGTGTGATAGAGATTAGATTGTGAGCTCCGGGGTCGGGGATGATGGGAGCAGTGATACATTGTGTGATAGAGATTAGATTGTGAGCTCTGGGGTCGGGGATGATGGGAGCAGTGATACATTGTGTGATAGGAGATTAGATTGTGAGCTCCGGGGTCGGGGATGATGGGAGCAGTGATACATTGTGTGATAGATTAGATTGTGAGCTCCGGGGTCGGGGATGATGAGAGCAGTGATACATTGTGTGATAGGAGATTAGATTGTGAGCTCCGGGGTCGGGGATGATGGGAGTAGTGATATATTGTGTGATAGGAGATTAGATTGTGAGCTCCGGGGTCAGGGATGATGGGAGCAGTGATACATTGTGTGATAGAGATTAGATTGTGAGCTCCGGGGTCGGGGATGATGGGAGCAGTGATACATTGTGTGATAATAGATTAGATTGTGAGCTCCAGGGTCGGGGATGATGGGAGCAGTGATACATTGTGTGATAGGAGATTAGATTGTGAGCTCCGGGGTCGGGGATGATGGGAGCAGTGATACATTGTGTGATAGGAGATTAGATTGTGAGCTCCGGGGTCGGGGATGATGGGAGTAGTGATACATTGTGTGATAGGAGATTAGATTGTGAGCTCCGGGGTCGGGGATGATGGGAGTAGTGATACATTGTGTGATAGGAGATTAGATTGTGAGCTCCGGGGTCGGGAATGATGGGAGCAGTGATACATTGTGTGATAGGAGATTAGATTGTGAGCTCCGGGGTCGGGGATGATGGGAGCAGTGATACATTGTGTGATAGATTAGATTGTGAGCTCCGGGGTCGGGGATGATGGGAGTAGTGATACATTGTGTGATAGGAGATTAGATTGTGAGCTCCGGGGTCGGGGATGATGGGAGCAGTGATACATTGTGTGATAGATTAGATTGTGAGCTCCGGGGTCGGGGATGATGAGAGCAGTGATACATTGTGTGATAGGAGATTAGATTGTGAGCTCCGGGGTCGGGGATGATGGGAGCAGTGATACATTGTGTGATAGGAGATTAGATTGTGAGCTCCGGGGTCGGGGATGATGGGAGCAGTGATACATTGTGTGATAGGAGATTAGATTGTGAGCTCCGGGGTCGGGGATGATGGGAGTAGTGATACATTGTGTGATAGGAGATTAGATTGTGAGCTCCGGGGTCGGGGATGATGGGAGCAGTGATACATTGTGTGATAGGAGATTAGATTGTGAGCTCCGGGGTCGGGGATGATGGGAGCAGTGATACATTGTGTGATAGGAGATTAGATTGTGAGCTCCGGGGTCGGGGATGATGGGAGTAGTGATACATTGTGTGATAGAGATTAGATTGTGAGCTCCGGGGTCGGGGATGATGGGAGCAGTGATACATTGTGTGATAGGAGATTAGATTGTGAGCTCCGGGGTCGGGGATGATGGGAGTAGTGATGCATTGTGTGATAGGAGATTAGATTGTGAGCTCCGGGGTCGGGGATGATGGGAGCAGTGATACATTGTGTGATAGGAGATTAGATTGTGAGCTCCGGGGTCGGGAATGATGGGAGCAGTGATACATTGTGTGATAGGAGATTAGATTGTGAGCTCCGGGGTCAGGGATGATGGGAGCAGTGATACATTGTGTGATAGATTAGATTGTGAGCTCCGGGGTCGGGGATGATGGGAGCAGTGATACATTGTGTGATAGGAGATTAGATTGTGAGCTCCGGGGTCGGGGATGATGGGAGCAGTGATACATTGTGTGATAGGAGATTAGATTGTGAGCTCCGGGGTCGGGGATGATGGGAGCAATGATACATTGTGTGATAGATTAGATTGTGAGCTCCGGGGTCGGGGATGATGAGAGCAGTGATACATTGTGTGATAGGAGATTAGATTGTGAGCTCCGGGGTCGGGGATGATGGGAGCAGTGATACATTGTGTGATAGGAGATTAGATTGTGAGCTCCGGGGTCAGGGATGATGGGAGCAGTGATATATTGTGTGATAGAGATTAGATTGTGAGCTCCGGGGTCGGGGATGATGGGAGCAGTGATATATTGTGTGATAGGAGATTAGATTGTGAGCTCCGGGGTCGGGGATGATGGGAGCAGTGATATATTGTGTGATAGGAGATTAGATTGTGAGCTCCGGGGTCGGGGATGATGGGAGCAGTGATACATTGTATGATAGGAGATTAGATTGTGAGCTCCGGGGTCGGGGATGATGGGAGCAGTGATACATTGTGTGATAGGAGATTAGATTGTGAGCTCCGGGGTCGGGGATGATGGGAGTAGTGATACATTGTGTGATAGATTAGATTGTGAGCTCCGGGGTCAGGGATGATGGGAGCAGTGATACATTGTGTGATAGGAGATTAGATTGTGAGCTCCGGGGTCAGGGATGATGGGAGCAGTGATACATTGTGTGATAGATTAGATTGTGAGCTCCGGGGTCGGGGATGATGGGAGCAGTGATACATTGTGTGATAGGAGATTAGATTGTGAGCTCCGGGGTCGGGGATGATGGGAGCAGTGATACATTGTGTGATAGATTAGATTGTGAGCTCCGGGGTCGGGGATGATGAGAGCAGTGATACATTGTGTGATAGGAGATTAGATTGTGAGCTCCGGGGTCGGGGATGATGGGAGCAGTGATACATTGTGTGATAGGAGATTAGATTGTGAGCTCCGGGGTCGGGGATGATGGGAGTAGTGATACATTGTGTGATAGGAGATTAGATTGTGAGCTCTGGGGTCGGGGATGATGGGAGCAGTGATACATTGTGTGATAGATTAGATTGTGAGCTCCGGGGTCGGGGATGATGAGAGCAGTGATACATTGTGTGATAGGAGATTAGATTGTGAGCTCCGGGGTCGGGGATGATGGGAGCAGTGATACATTGTGTGATAGGAGATTAGATTGTGAGCTCCGGGGTCGGGGATGATGGGAGCAGTGATACATTGTGTGATAGGAGATTAGATTGTGAGCTCCGGGGTCGGGGATGATGGGAGTAGTGATACATTGTGTGATAGGAGATTAGATTGTGAGCTCCGGGGTCGGGGATGATGGGAGCAGTGAAACATTGTGTGATAGATTAGATTGTGAGCTCTGGGGTCGGGGATGATGGGAGCAGTGATACATTGTGTGATAGGAGATTAGATTGTGAGCTCCGGGGTCGGGGATGATGGGAGCAGTGATACATTGTGTGATAGGAGATTAGATTGTGAGCTCCGGGGTCAGGGATGATGGGAGCAGTGATACATTGTGTGATAGGAGATTAGATTGTGAGCTCCGGGGTCGGGGATGATGGGAGTAGTGATACATTGTGTGATAGGAGATTAGATTGTGAGCTCCGGGGTCGGGGATGATGGGAGCAGTGATACATTGTGTGATAGGAGATTAGATTGTGAGCTCCGGGGTCGGGGATGATGGGAGCAGTGATACATTGTGTGATAGGAGATTAGATTGTGAGCTCCGGGGTCGGGGATGATGGGAGCAGTGATACATTGTGTGATAGAGATTAGATTGTGAGCTCCGGGGTCGGGGATGATGGGAGCAGTGATACATTGTGTGATAGAGATTAGATTGTGAGCTCTGGGGTCGGGGATGATGGGAGCAGTGATACATTGTGTGATAGGAGATTAGATTGTGAGCTCCGGGGCCGGGGATGATGGGAGCAGTGATACATTGTGTGATAGATTAGATTGTGAGCTCCGGGGTCGGGGATGATGAGAGCAGTGATACATTGTGTGATAGGAGATTAGATTGTGAGCTCCGGGGTCAGGGATGATGGGAGTAGTGATACATTGTGTGATAGGAGATTAGATTGTGAGCTCCGGGGTCGGGAATGATGGGAGCAGTGATACATTGTGTGATAGGAGATTAGATTGTGAGCTCCGGGGTCAGGGATGATGGGAGCAGTGATACATTGTGTGATAGATTAGATTGTGAGCTCCGGGGTCGGGGATGATGGGAGCAGTGATACATTGTGTGATAGATCAGATTGTGAGCTCCGGGGTCGGGGATGATGAGAGCAGTGATACATTGTGTGATAGGAGATTAGATTGTGAGCTCCGGGGTCGGGGATGATGGGAGCAGTGATACATTGTGTGATAGGAGATTAGATTGTGAGCTCCGGGGTCGGGGATGATGGGAGCAGTGATACATTGTGTGATAGGAGATTAGATTGTGAGCTCCGGGGTCGGGGATGATGGGAGCAGTGATACATTGTGTGATAGGAGATTAGATTGTGAGCTCCGGGGTCAGGGATGATGGGAGCAGTGATACATTGTGTGATAGGAGATTAGATTGTGAGCTCCGGGGTCGGGGATGATGAGAGCAGTGATACATTGTGTGATAGGAGATTAGATTGTGAGCTCCGGGGTCGGGGATGATGGGAGCAGTGATACATTGTGTGATAGGAGATTAGATTGTGAGCTCCGGGGTCGGGGATGATGGGAGCAGTGATACATTGTGTGATAGGAGATTAGATTGTGAGCTCCGGGGCCGGGGATGATGGGAGCAGTGATACATTGTGTGATAGGAGATTAGATTGTGAGCTCCGGGGTCGGGGATGATGGGAGTAGTGATACATTGTGTGATAGGAGATTAGATTGTGAGCTCCGGGGTCGGGGATGATGGGAGCAGTGATACATTGTGTGATAGAGATTAGATTGTGAGCTCCGGGGTCGGGGATGATGGGAGCAGTGATATATTGTGTGATAGGAGATTAGATTGTGAGCTCCGGGGTCGGGGATGATGGGAGTAGTGATGCATTGTGTGATAGGAGATTAGATTGTGAGCTCCGGGGTCGGGGATGATGGGAGCAGTGATACATTGTGTGATAGGAGATTAGATTGTGAGCTCCGGGGTCAGGGATGATGGGAGCAGTGATACATTGTGTGATAGGAGATTAGATTGTGAGCTCCGGGGTCGGGGATGATGGGAGCAGTGATACATTGTGTGATAGATTAGATTGTGAGCTCCGGGGTCGGGGATGATGGGAGCAGTGATACATTCTGTGATAGGAGATTAGATTGTGAGCTCCGGGGTCGGGGATGATGGGAGCAGTGATACATTGTGTGATAGGAGATTAGATTGTGAGCTCCGGGGTCGGGGATGATGGGAGCAGTGATACATTGTGTGATAGAGATTAGATTGTGAGCTCTGGGGTCGGGGATGATGGGAGCAGTGATACATTGTGTGATAGAGATTAGATTGTGAGCTCCGGGGTCGGGGATGATGGGAGCAGTGATACATTGTGTGATAGGAGATTAGATTGTGAGCTCCGGGGTCGGGGATGATGGGAGCAGTGATACATTGTGTGATAGGAGATTAGATTGTGAGCTCCGGGGTCGGGGATGATGGGAGCAGTGATACATTGTGTGATAGGAGATTAGATTGTGAGCTCCGGGGTCGGGGATGATGGGAGCAGTGATACATTGTGTGATAGGAGATTAGATTGTGAGCTCCGGGGTCGGGGATGATGAGAGCAGTGATACATTGTGTGATAGGAGATTAGATTGTGAGCTCCGGGGTCGGGGATGATGGGAGCAGTGATACATTGTGTGATAGATTAGATTGTGAGCTCCGGGGTCGGGGATGATGGGAGCAGTGATACATTGTGTGATAGAGATTAGATTGTGAGCTCCGGGGTCGGGGATGATGGGAGCAGTGATACATTGTGTGATAGGAGATTAGATTGTGAGCTCCGGGGTCGGGGATGATGGGAGCAGTGATACATTGTGTGATAGATTAGATTGTGAGCTCCGGGGTCGGGGATGATGGGAGCAGTGATACATTGTGTGATAGGAGATTAGATTGTGAGCTCCGGGGTCGGGGATGATGGGAGCAGTGATACATTGTGTGATAGGAGAATAGATTGTGAGCTCCGGGGTCGGGGATGATGGGAGCAGTGATACATTGTGTGATAGGAGATTAGATTGTGAGCTCCGGGGTCGGGGATGATGGGAGCAGTGATACATTGTGTGATAGGAGATTAGATTGTGAGCTCCGGGGTCGGGGATGATGGGAGCAGTGATACATTGTGTGATAGGAGATTAGATTGTGAGCTCCGGGGTCGGGGATGATGGGAGCAGTGATACATTGTGTGATAGGAGAATAGATTGTGAGCTCCGGGGTCGGGGATGATGGGAGCAGTGATACATTGTGTGATAGGAGATTAGATTGTGAGCTCCGGGGTCAGGGATGATGGGAGCAGTGATACATTGTGTGATAGGAGATTAGATTGTGAGCTCCGGGGTCGGGGATGATGAGAGCAGTGATACATTGTGTGATAGGAGATTAGATTGTGAGCTCCGGGGTCGGGGATGATGGGAGCAGTGATACATTGTGTGATAGGAGATTAGATTGTGAGCTCCGGGGTCGGGGATGATGGGAGCAGTGATACATTGTGTGATAGGAGATTAGATTGTGAGCTCCGGGGTCGGGGATGATGGGAGCAGTGATACATTGTGTGATAGGAGATTAGATTGTGAGCTCCGGGGTCGGGGATGATGGGAGCAGTGATACATTGTGTGATAGGAGATTAGATTGTGAGCTCCGGGGTCGGGGATGATGGGAGTAGTGATACATTGTGTGATAGGAGATTAGATTGTGAGCTCCGGGGTCGGGGATGATGGGAGCAGTGATACATTGTGTGATAGGAGATTAGATTGTGAGCTCCGGGGTCGGGGATGATGGGAGCAGTGATACATTGTGTGATAGGAGATTAGATTGTGAGCTCCGGGGTCGGGGATGATGGGAGCAGTGATACATTGTGTGATAGGAGATTAGATTGTGAGCTCCGGGGTCGGGGATGATGGGAGCAGTGATACATTGTGTGATAGGAGATTAGATTGTGAGCTCCGGGGTCGGGGATGATGGGAGCAGTGATACATTGTGTGATAGATTAGATTGTGAGCTCTGGGGTCGGGGATGATGGGAGTAGTGATACATTGTGTGATAGGAGATTAGATTGTGAGCTCCGGGGTCGGGGATGATGGGAGCAGTGATACATTGTGTGATAGGAGATTAGATTGTGAGCTCCGGGGTCAGGGATGATGGGAGTAGTGATACATTGTGTGATAGGAGATTAGATTGTGAGCTCCGGGGTCAGGGATGATGGGAGTAGTGATACATTGTGTGATAGGAGATTAGATTGTGAGCTCCGGGGTCAGGGATGATGGGAGCAGTGATACATTGTGTGATAGGAGATTAGATTGTGAGCTCCGGGGTCGGGGATGATGGGAGCAGTGATACATTGTGTGATAGGAGATTAGATTGTGAGCTCCGGGGTCGGGGATGATGGGAGTAGTGATACATTGTGTGATAGGAGATTAGATTGTGAGCTCCGGGGTCGGGGATGATGGGAGTAGTGATACATTGTGTGATAGGAGATTAGATTGTGAGCTCTGGGGTCGGGGATGATGGGAGCAGTGATACATTGTGTGATAGGAGATTAGATTGTGAGCTCCGGGGTCAGGGATGATGGGAGTAGTGATACATTGTGTGATAGGAGATTAGATTGTGAGCTCCGGGGTCGGGGATGATGGGAGCAGTGATACATTGTGTGATAGATTAGATTGTGAGCTCCGGGGTCGGGGATGATGGGAGTAGTGATACATTGTGTGATAGGAGATTAGATTGTGAGCTCCGGGGTCAGGGATGATGGGAGCAGTGATACATTGTGTGATAGGAGATTAGATTGTGAGCTCCGGGGTCAGGGATGATGGGAGTAGTGATACATTGTGTGATAGGAGATTAGATTGTGAGCTCCGGGGTCAGGGATGATGGGAGCAGTGATACATTGTGTGATAGGAGATTAGATTGTGAGCTCCGGGGTCGGGGATGATGGGAGCAGTGATACATTGTGTGATAGATTAGATTGTGAGCTCTGGGGTCGGGGATGATGGGAGCAGTGATACATTGTGTGATAGATTAGATTGTGAGCTCCGGGGTCGGGGATGATGGGAGCAGTGATACATTGTGTGATAGGAGATTAGATTGTGAGCTCCGGGGTCGAGGATGATGGGAGCAGTGATACATTGTGTGATAGGAGATTAGTTTGTGAGCTCCGGGGTCGGGGATGATGGGAGTAGTGATACATTGTGTGATAGGAGATTAGATTGTGAGCTCCGGGGTCGGGGATGATGGGAGCAGTGATACATTGTGTGATAGGAGATTAGATTGTGAGCTCCGGGGTCGGGGATGATGGGAGCAGTGATACATTGTGTGATAGATTAGATTGTGAGCTCCGGGGTCGGGGATGATGGGAGCAGTGATACATTGTGTGATAGATTAGATTGTGAGCTCCGGGGTCGGGGATGATGGGAGCAGTGATACATTGTGTGATAGGAGATTAGATTGTGAGCTCCGGGGTCGGGGATGATGGGAGCAGTGATACATTGTGTGATAGGAGATTAGATTGTGAGCTCTGGGGTCGGGGATGATGGGAGCAGTGATACATTGTGTGATAGGGGATTAGATTGTGAGCTCCGGGGTCGGGGATGATGAGAGCAGTGATACATTGTGTGATAGGAGATTAGATTGTGAGCTCCGGGGTCAGGGATGATGGGAGCAGTGATACATTGTGTGATAGGGGATTAGATTGTGAGCTCCGGGGTCGGGGATGATGAGAGCAGTGATACATTGTGTGATAGGAGATTAGATTGTGAGCTCCGGGGTCGGGGATGATGGGAGCAGTGATACATTGTGTGATAGGAGATTAGATTGTGAGCTCCGGGGTCGGGGATGATGGGAGCAGTGATACATTGTGTGATAGATTAGATTGTGAGCTCCGGGGTCAGGGATGATGGGAGCAGTGATACATTGTGTGATAGAGATTAGATTGTGAGCTCCGGGGTCGGGGATGATGAGAGCAGTGATACATTGTGTGATAGATTAGATTGTGAGCTCCGGGGTCGGGGATGATGAGAGCAGTGATACATTGTGTGATAGGAGATTAGATTGTGAGCTCCGGGGTCGGGGATGATGGGAGTAGTGATACATTGTGTGATAGATTAGATTGTGAGCTCCGGGGTCGGGGATGATGGGAGCAGTGATACATTGTGTGATAGATTAGATTGTGAGCTCCGGGGTCGGGGATGATGAGAGCAGTGATACATTGTGTGATAGATTAGATTGTGAGCTCCGGGGTCGGGGATGATGAGAGCAGTGATACATTGTGTGATAGGAGATTAGATTGTGAGCTCCGGGGTCGGGGATGATGGGAGTAGTGATACATTGTGTGATAGGAGATTAGATTGTGAGCTCCGGGGTCGGGGATGATGGGAGCAGTGATACATTGTGTGATAGGAGATTAGATTGTGAGCTCCGGGGTCGGGGATGATGGGAGCAGTGATACATTGTGTGATAGGAGATTAGATTGTGAGCTCCGGGGTCGGGGATGATGGGAGTAGTGATACATTGTGTGATAGGAGATTAGATTGTGAGCTCCGGGGTCGGGGATGATGGGAGCAGTGATACATTGTGTGATAGGAGATTAGATTGTGAGCTCCGGGGTCGGGGATGATGAGAGCAGTGATACATTGTGTGATAGGAGATTAGATTGTGAGCTCCGGGGTCGGGGATGATGAGGGCAGTGATACATTGTGTGATAGATTAGATTGTGAGCTCCGGGGTCGGGGATGATGGGAGCAGTGATACATTGTGTGATAGGAGATTAGATTGTGAGCTCCGGGGTCGGGGATGATGGGAGCAGTGATACATTGTGTGATAGGAGATTAGATTGTGAGCTCCGGGGTCGGCGATGATGGGAGCAGTGATACATTGTGTGATAGGAGATTAGATTGTGAGCTCCGGGGTCGGGGATGATGGGAGTAGTGATACATTGTGTGATAGGAGATTAGATTGTGAGCTCCGGGGTCGGGGATGATGGGAGCAGTGATACATTGTGTGATAGGAGATTAGATTGTGAGCTCCGGGGTCGGGGATGATGGGAGCAGTGATACATTGTGTGATAGAGATTAGATTGTGAGCTCCGGGGTCGGGGATGATGGGAGCAGTGATACATTGTGTGATAGGAGATTAGATTGTGAGCTCTGGGGTCGGGGATGATGGGAGCAGTGATACATTGTGTGATAGGAGATTAGATTGTGAGCTCCGGGGTCGGGGATGATGGGAGTAGTGATACATTGTGTGATAGGAGATTAGATTGTGAGCTCCGGGGTCGGGGATGATGGGAGCAGTGATACATTGTGTGATAGGAGATTAGATTGTGAGCTCCGGGGTCGGGGATGATGGGAGCAGTGATACATTGTGTGATAGGAGATTAGATTGTGAGCTCCGGGGTCGGGGATGATGGGAGTAGTGATACATTGTGTGATAGGAGATTAGATTGTGAGCTCCGGGGTCGGGGATGATGGGAGCAGTGATACATTGTGTGATAGGAGATTAGATTGTGAGCTCCGGGGTCGGGGATGATGGGAGCAGTGATACATTGTGTGATAGGAGATTAGATTGTGAGCTCCGGGGTCGGGGATGATGGGAGCAGTGATACATTGTGTGATAGGAGATTAGATTGTGAGCTCCGGGGTCGGGCATGATGGGAGCAGTGATACATTGTGTGATAGATTAGATTGTGAGCTCCGGGGTCGGGGATGATGGGAGCAGTGATACATTGTGTGATAGGAGATTAGATTGTGAGCTCCGGGGTCGGGGATGATGGGAGCAGTGATACATTGTGTGATAGATTAGATTGTGAGCTCCGGGGTCGGGGATGATGGGAGCAGTGATACATTGTGTGATAGATTAGATTGTGAGCTCTGGGGTCGGGGATGATGGGAGTAGTGATACATTGTGTGATAGGAGATTAGATTGTGAGCTCCAGGGCCGGGGATGATGGGAGTAGTGATACATTGTGTGATAGGAGATTAGATTGTGAGCTCCGGGGTCGGGGATGATGGGAGCAGTGATACATTGTGTGATAGGAGATTAGATTGTGAGCTCCGGGGTCGGGGATGATGGGAGCAGTGATACATTGTGTGATAGGAGATTAGATTGTGAGCTCCGGGGTCGGGGATGATGGGAGCAGTGATACATTGTGTGATAGGAGATTAGATTGTGAGCTCCGGGGTCGGGCATGATGGGAGCAGTGATACATTGTGTGATAGATTAGATTGTGAGCTCCGGGGTCGGGGATGATGGGAGCAGTGATACATTGTGTGATAGATTAGATTGTGAGCTCCGGGGTCGGGGATGATGGGAGCAGTGATACATTGTGTGATAGGAGATTAGATTGTGAGCTCCGGGGTCGGGGATGATGGGAGCAGTGATACATTGTGTGATAGGAGATTAGATTGTGAGCTCCGGGGTCGGGGATGATGGGAGTAGTGATACATTGTGTGATAGGAGATTAGATTGTGAGCTCCGGGGTCGGGGATGATGGGAGCAGTGATACATTGTGTGATAGGGGATTAGATTGTGAGCTCCGGGGTCGGGGATGATGGGAGTAGTGATACATTGTGTGATAGATTAGATTGTGAGCTCCGGGGTCAGGGATGATGGGAGCAGTGATACATTGTGTGATAGGAGATTAGATTGTGAGCTCCGGGGCCGGGGATGATGGGAGCAGTGATACATTGTGTGATAGGAGATTAGATTGTGAGCTCCGGGGTCGGGGATGATGGGAGCAGTGATACATTGTGTGATAGGAGATTAGATTGTGAGCTCCGGGGTCGGGGATGATGGGAGTAGTGATACATTGTGTGATAGGAGATTAGATTGTGAGCTCCGGGGTCGGGGATGATGGGAGTAGTGATACATTGTGTGATAGGAGATTAGATTGTGAGCTCCGGGGTCGGGGATGATGGGGGCAGTGATACATTGTGTGATAGGGGATTAGATTGTGAGCTCCGGGGTCGGGGATGATGGGAGCAGTGATATATTGTGTGATAGGAGATTAGATTGTGAGCTCCGGGGTCGGGGATGATGGGAGCAGTGATACATTGTGTGATAGATTAGATTGTGAGCTCCGGGGTCGGGGATGATGGGAGTAGTGATACATTGTGTGATAGATTAGATTGTGAGCTCCGGGGTCGGGGATGATGAGAGCAGTGATACATTGTGTGATAGGAGATTAGATTGTGAGCTCCGGGGTCGGGGATGATGGGAGCAGTGATACATTGTGTGATAGGAGATTAGATTGTGAGCTCCGGGGTCGGGGATGATGGGAGTAGTGATACATTGTGTGATAGGAGATTAGATTGTGAGCTCCGGGGTCGGGGATGATGGGAGCAGTGATACATTGTGTGATAGGAGATTAGATTGTGAGCTCCGGGGTCGGGGATGATGGGAGCAGTGATACATTGTGTGATAGGAGATTAGATTGTGAGCTCCGGGGTCGGGGATGATGGGAGTAGTGATACATTGTGTGATAGGAGATTAGATTGTGAGCTCCGGGGTCGGGGATGATGGGGGCAGTGATACATTGTGTGATAGGGGATTAGATTGTGAGCTCCGGGGTCGGGGATGATGGGAGCAGTGATATATTGTGTGATAGGAGATTAGATTGTGAGCTCCGGGGTCGGGGATGATGGGAGCAGTGATATATTGTGTGATAGGAGATTAGATTGTGAGCTCCGGGGTCGGGGATGATGGGAGCAGTGATACATTGTGTGATAGATTAGATTGTGAGCTCCGGGGTCGGGGATGATGGGAGTAGTGATACATTGTGTGATAGATTAGATTGTGAGCTCCGGGGTCGGGGATGATGAGAGCAGTGATACATTGTGTGATAGGAGATTAGATTGTGAGCTCCGGGGTCGGGGATGATGGGAGCAGTGATACATTGTGTGATAGGAGATTAGATTGTGAGCTCCGGGGTCGGGGATGATGGGAGTAGTGATACATTGTGTGATAGGAGATTAGATTGTGAGCTCCGGGGTCGGGGATGATGGGAGCAGTGATACATTGTGTGATAGGAGATTAGATTGTGAGCTCCGGGGTCGGGGATGATGGGAGCAGTGATACATTGTGTGATAGGAGATTAGATTGTGAGCTCCGGGGTCGGGGATGATGGGAGTAGTGATACATTGTGTGATAGGAGATTAGATTGTGAGCTCCGGGGTCGGGGATGATGGGGGCAGTGATACATTGTGTGATAGGGGATTAGATTGTGAGCTCCGGGGTCGGGGATGATGGGAGCAGTGATATATTGTGTGATAGGAGATTAGATTGTGAGCTCCGGGGTCGGGGATGATGGGAGCAGTGATACATTGTGTGATAGATTAGATTGTGAGCTCCGGGGTCGGGGATGATGGGAGTAGTGATACATTGTGTGATAGATTAGATTGTGAGCTCCGGGGTCGGGGATGATGAGAGCAGTGATACATTGTGTGATAGGAGATTAGATTGTGAGCTCCGGGGTCGGGGATGATGGGAGCAGTGATACATTGTGTGATAGGAGATTAGATTGTGAGCTCCGGGGTCGGGGATGATGGGAGCAGTGATACATTGTGTGATAGGGGATTAGATTGTGAGCTCCGGGGTCGGGGATGATGGGAGTAGTGATACATTGTGTGATAGATTAGATTGTGAGCTCCGGGGTCGGGGATGATGAGAGCAGTGATACATTGTGTGATAGGAGATTAGATTGTGAGCTCCGGGGTCGGGGATGATGGGAGCAGTGATACATTGTGTGATAGGAGATTAGATTGTGAGCTCCGGGGTCGGGGATGATGGGAGCAGTGATACATTGTGTGATAGGAGATTAGATTGTGAGCTCCGGGGTCGGGGATGATGGGAGTAGTGATACATTGTGTGATAGATTAGATTGTGAGCTCCGGGGTCGGGGATGATGGGAGCAGTGATACATTGTGTGATAGGAGATTAGATTGTGAGCTCCGGGGTCGGGGATGATGGGAGCAGTGATATATTGTGTGATAGGAGATTAGATTGTGAGCTCCGGGGTCGGGGATGATGGGAGCAGTGATATATTGTGTGATAGGAGATTAGATTGTGAGCTCCGGGGTCGGGGATGATGGGAGCAGTGATACATTGTGTGATAGGAGATTAGATTGTGAGCTCCGGGGTCGGGGATGATGAGAGCAGTGATACATTGTGTGATAGGAGATTAGATTGTGAACTCCGGGGTCGGGATGATGGGAGCAGTGATACATTGTGTGATAGAGATTAGATTGTGAGCTCCGGGGTCGGGGATGATGGGAGCAGTGATACATTGTGTGATAGGAGATTAGATTGTGAGCTCCGGGGTCGGGGATGATGGGAGCAGTGATACATTGTGTGATAGGAGGTTAGATTGTGAGCTCCGGGGTCGGGGATGATGGGAGTAGTGATACATTGTGTGATAGATTAGATTGTGAGCTCCGGGGTCGGGGATGATGGGAGCAGTGATACATTGTGTGATAGGAGATTAGATTGTGAGCTCCGGGGTCGGGGATGATGGGAGCAGTGATACATTGTGTGATAGGAGATTAGATTGTGAGCTCCGGGGTCGGGGATGATGGGAGCAGTGATACATTGTGTGATAGGAGATTAGATTGTGAGCTCCGGGGTCGGGGATGATGGGAGCAGTGATACATTGTGTGATAGGAGATTAGATTGTGAGCTCCGGGGTCGGGGATGATGAGAGCAGTGATACATTGTGTGATAGGAGATTAGATTGTGAGCTCCGGGGTCGGGGATGATGGGAGCAGTGATACATTGTGTGATAGGAGGTTAGATTGTGAGCTCCGGGGTCGGGGATGATGGGAGCAGTGATACATTGTGTGATAGGAGATTAGATTGTGAGCTCCGGGGTCGGGGATGATGGGAGCAGTGATACATTGTGTGATAGATTAGATTGTGAGCTCCGGGGTCGGGGATGATGGGAGCAGTGATACATTGTGTGATAGGAGATTAGATTGTGAGCTCCGGGGTCGGGGATGATGGGAGCAGTGATACATTGTGTGATAGGAGATTAGATTGTGAGCTCCGGGGTCGGGGATGATGGGAGCAGTGATACTTTGTGTGATAGGAGATTAGATTGTGAGCTCCGGGGTCAGGGATGATGGGAGCAGTGATACATTGTGTGATAGGAGGTTAGATTGTGAGCTCCGGGGTCGGGGATGATGGGAGCAGTGATACTTTGTGTGATAGGAGATTAGATTGTGAGCTCCGGGGCCGGGGATGATGGGAGTAGTGATACAGTGTGTGATAGGAGATTAGATTGTGAGCTCCGGGGTCAGGGATGATGGGAGTAGTGATACATTGTGTGATAGGAGATTAGATTGTGAGCTCCGGGGTCAGGGATGATGGGAGTAGTGATACATTGTGTGACACAGGTGAGGATGGGGTGACCCCGGTATCCTCAGTCCTCTCCAGAGCTGCACTCACTATTCTGCTGTTACATTGTGTCTTATCGTCCAGTCACCTCCAGAGCTGCAGTCACTATTCAGCTGTTACATTGTATTTTATCCTCCAGTCACCTCCAGAGCTGCACTCACTATTCTGCTGTTACATTGTGTCTTATCCTCCAGTCACCTCCAGAGCTGCAGTCAGTATTCTGCTGTCACATCGTGTCTTATCCTCCAGTCACCTCCAGAGCAGCATTGATTGTGAACGTTTTGCTCCCTTTCCTCATCTTATTGCAGGATAGTCTTGTGTGGAATAGTTTGATGTCCGGGCTCCCTCCACCCTGCACTGGACGCGGGGGGTGATTGTAGGAGATTGATGTCATTTCCCAGCATCCTCAGCTCTAGGAGGATATATATATACATATATATAGCAGTATGAGGACATATTGATCCCTCCTCTGTTACTCAGTATTTACTAATTAAATGTCATTCACTCCGCATTGATCGTTCCCATCATCCAGACAAGACGACCACACTGGGAGTATGAGCTGTGTGATATATATATATACGGGGGTCTTTAAAGGAGCCTCGTCATAAATAACCCCCCTCCAGGAGATCAGAGGTGAATGTACAGTCATATGAAAAAGTTTGTGCACCCCTATTAATGGTAACCTTTTTTCTTTATAACAATTTGGGTTTTTGCTATTTCAGTGTCATATATCTAATAACTGATGGACTGAGTAATATTTCTGGATTGAAATGAGGTTTATTGTAATAACAGAAAATGTGCAATCCGCATTTAAACAAAATGTGACCGGTGCAAAAGTATGGGCACCTCAACATAAAAGTGACATTAATATTTTGTAGATCCTCCTTTTGCAGAAATCTCAGCCTCTAGTCGCTTCCTGTAGCTGTTAATGAGTTCCTGGATCCTGGATGAAGGTAGATTTGACCATTCCTGGTTACAAAACAATCCCAGTTCAGTTAAGTTTGATGGTCGCTGAGCATGGACCGCCACTTCACATCATCCCACAGATTTTCAATGATATTCAGGTCTGGGGACTGGGATGGCCATTCCAGAACATTGTAATTGTTCCTCTGCATGAATGCCTGAGTAGATTTGGAGCAGTGTTTTGGATCATTGTCTTGCTGAAATATCCATCCCCTGCGTAACTTCAACTTCGTCACTGACTCTTGCACATTATTGTCAAGAATCTGCTGATACTGAGCTGAATCCATGCGACCCTCAACTTTAACAAGATTCCCGGTGCCGGCATTGGCCATACAGCCCCAAAGCATGATGGAACCTCCACCAAATTTTACTGTGGGTAGCAAGTGCTTTTCTTGGAATGCCGTGTTTTTTTGCCTCCATGCATAACGCCTTTTTGTATGACCAAACAACTCAATCTTTGTTTCATCAGTCCACAGGACCTTCCTCCAAAATGTACCTGGCTTGTCCAAATGTGCTTTTGCATACCTCAGGCGACTCTGTTTGTGGCGTGCTTGCAGAAACGGCTTCTTTAGCATCACTCTCCTATACAGCTTCTCCTTGTGCAACGTGCGCTGTATTATTGACCGATGCACATTGACACCATCTGCAGCAAGATGAAGCTGCAGGTCTTTGGAGGTGGTCTGTGGATTGTCCTTGACTGTTCTCACCATTCTTCTTCTCTGCCTTTCTGATATTTTTCTTGCCCTGCTACTTATGGGCTTAACAAGAACTGTACCTGTGTTCTTCCATTTCCTTACTATGTTCCTCACAGTGGAAACTGACAGGTTAAATCTCTGAGACAACGTTTTGTACCTTCCCCTGAACAACTATGTAGAATAATCTTTGTTTTCAGATCATTTGAGAGTTGTTTTGAGGATCCCATGATGCCACTCTTCATAGGAGATTCAAATAGGAGAACAACTTGCAATTGGCCACCTTAAATACCTTTTCTCATGATTGGATACACCTGCCTATGAAGGTCAAAGCTCAATGAGGTTACAAAACCAATTTACTGCTTTAGTAAATCAGTAAAAAGTAGTTATGAGGGTTCAAATCAAGAAATTCATAAGGGTGCCCATACTTTTGCACCGGTCAAATTTTGTTTAAATGCAGATTGCACATTTTCTGTTAGTACAATAAACCTCATTTCAATCCAGAAATATTCCTCAGTCCATCAGTTATTAGATATATGACACTGAAATAGCAAAAACCCAAATTGTTATAAAGAAAAAAGGTTACATTAATAGGGGTGCACAAACTTTTCATATGACTGTATATACAGAGGTGAATGTATATACAGAGGTGAGTGTATATACAGAGGTGAGTGTATATACAGAGGTGAATGTATATACAGAGGTGAATGTATATACAGAGGTGAGTGTATATACAGAGGTGAGTGTATATACAGAGGTGAATGTATATACAGAGGTGAATGTATATACAGAGGTGAGTGTATATACAGAGGTGAATGTATATACAGAGGTGAGTGTATATACAGAGGTGAGTGTATATACAGAGGTGAATGTATATGCAGAGGTGAGTGTATATGCAGAGGTGAGTGTATATGCAGAGGTGAGTGTATATGCAGAGGTGAGTGTATATACAGAGGTGAATGTATATACAGAGGTGAGTGTATATACAGAGGTGAGTGTATATGCAGAGGTGAGTGTATATGCAGAGGTGAGTGTATATACAGAGGTGAGTGTATATACAGAGGTGAATGTATATACAGAGGTGAATGTATATACAGAGGTGAGTGTATATACAGAGGTGAGTGTATATACAGAGGTGAATGTATATACAGAGGTGAATGTATATACAGAGGTGAGTGTATATACAGAGGTGAATGTATATACAGAGGTGAGTGTATATACAGAGGTGAATGTATATGCAGAGGTGAGTGTATATGCAGAGGTGAGTGTATATGCAGAGGTGAGTGTATATGCAGAGGTGAGTGTATATGCAGAGGTGAGTGTATATACAGAGGTGAATGTATATACAGAGGTGAGTGTATATACAGAGGTGAGTGTATATACAGAGGTGAGTGTATATACAGAGGTGAGTGTATATACAGAGGTGAATGTATATACAGAGGTGAATGTATATACAGAGGTGAGTGTATATGCAGAGGTGAGTGTATATGCAGAGGTGAATGTATATACAGAGGTGAGTGTATATACAGAGGTGAGTGTATATACAGAGCTGAGTGTATATGCAGAGGTGAGTGTATATACAGAGGTGAGTGTATATGCAGAGGTGAGTGTATATACAGAGGTGAGTGTATATGCAGAGGTGAGTGTATATGCAGAGGTGAGTGTATATGCAGAGGTGAGTGTATATGCAGAGGTGAGTGTATATGCAGAGGTGAGTGTATATACAGAGGTGAATGTATATGCAGAGGTGAGTGTATATGCAGAGGTGAGTGTATATGCAGAGGTGAGTGTATATGCAGAGGTGAATGTATATACAGAGGTGAGTGTATATACAGAGGTGAGTGTATATACAGAGGTGAGTGTATATGCAGAGGTGAATGTATATACAGAGGTGAGTGTATATACAGAGGTGAGTGTATATGCAGAGGTGAGTGTATATACAGAGGTGAGTGTATATGCAGAGGTGAGTGTATATACAGAGGTGAGTGTATATGCAGAGGTGAGTGTATATGCAGAGGTGAGTGTATATGCAGAGGTGAGTGTATATGCAGAGGTGAGTGTATATACAGAGGTGAGTGTATATGCAGAGGTGAGTGTATATGCAGAGGTGAGTGTATATACAGAGGTGAGTGTATATACAGAGGTGAGTGTATATACAGAGGTGAGTGTATATGCAGAGGTGAATGTATATGCAGAGGTGAGTGTATATACAGAGGTGAGTGTATATACAGAGGTGAGTGTGTATATACAGAGGTGAGTGTATATGCAGAGGTGAATGTATATACAGAGGTGAGTGTATATACAGAGGTGAGTGTATATGCAGAGGTGAGTGTATATACAGAGGTGAGTGTATATACAGAGGTGAGTGTATATACAGAGGTGAGTGTATATGCAGAGGTGAGTGTAATATACAGAGGTGAATGTATATACAGAGGTGAGTGTATATGCAGAGGTGAGTGTATATACAGAGGTGAATGTATATACAGAGGTGAGTGTATATGCAGAGGTGAGTGTATATGCAGAGGTGAGTGTATATGCAGAGGTGAATGTATATACAGAGGTGAGTGTATATGCAGAGGTGAATGTATATACAGAGGTGAGTGTATATGCAGAGGTGAGTGTATATGCAGAGGTGAGTGTATATGCAGAGGTGAATGTATATACAGAGGTGAGTGTATATACAGAGGTGAATGTATATGCAGAGGTGAGTGTATATGCAGAGGTGAGTGTATATACAGAGGTGAATGTATATACAGAGGTGAGTGTATATGCAGAGGTGAGTGTATATGCAGAGGTGAGTGTATATACAGAGGTGAATGTATATACAGAGGTGAGTGTATATGCAGAGGTGAATGTATATACAGAGGTGAGTGTATATGCAGAGGTGAGTGTATATGCAGAGGTGAGTGTATATGCAGAGGTGAATGTATATACAGAGGTGAGTGTATATACAGAGGTGAATGTATATACAGAGGTGAGTGTATATGCAGAGGTGAGTGTAATATACAGAGGTGAATGTATATACAGAGGTGAGTGTATATGCAGAGGTGAGTGTATATGCAGAGGTGAGTGTATATGCAGAGGTGAGTGTATATACAGAGGTGAATGTATATACAGAGGTGAGTGTATATACAGAGGTGAGTGTATATGCAGAGGTGAGTGTATATACAGAGGTGAATGTATATACAGAGGTGAGTGTATATGCAGAGGTGAGTGTATATACAGAGGTGAATGTATATGCAGAGGTGAGTGTATATGCAGAGGTGAGTGTATATGCAGAGGTGAGTGTATATGCAGAGGTGAGTGTATATGCAGAGGTGAGTGTATATACAGAGGTGAATGTATATACAGAGGTGAGTGTATATACAGAGGTGAGTGTATATGCAGAGGTGAGTGTATATGCAGAGGTGAATGTATATACAGAGGTGAGTGTATATGCAGAGGTGAGTGTATATACAGAGGTGAATGTATATACAGAGGTGAATGTATATGCAGAGGTGAGTGTATATACAGAGGTGAGTGTATATGCAGAGGTGAGTGTATATGCAGAGGTGAATGTATATACAGAGGTGAATGTATATACAGAGGTGAGTGTATATGCAGAGGTGAGTGTATATGCAGAGGTGAGTGTATATACAGAGGTGAGTGTATATACAGAGGTGAATGTATATACAGAGGTGAATGTATATACAGAGGTGAATGTATATACAGAGGTGAGTGTATATGCAGAGGTGAGTGTATATGCAGAGGTGAGTGTATATGCAGAGGTGAGTGTATATGCAGAGGTGAGTGTGTATACAGAGGTGAATGTGTATACAGAGGTGAATGTGTATACAGAGGTGAATGTATATACAGAGGTGAATGTATATACAGAGGTGAGTGTATATACAGAGGTGAGTGTATATGCAGAGGTGAGTGTATATACAGAGGTGAGTGTATATGCAGAGGTGAGTGTATATGCAGAGGTGAGTGTATATACAGAGGTGAGTGTATATGCAGAGGTGAGTGTATATGCAGAGGTGAATGTATATACAGAGGTGAGTGTATATACAGAGGTGAGTGTATATGCAGAGGTGAGTGTATATGCAGAGGTGAGTGTATATGCAGAGGTGAGTGTATATGCAGAGGTGAGTGTATATACAGAGGTGAGTGTATATACAGAGGTGAGTGTATATGCAGAGGTGAGTGTATATGCAGAGGTGAGTGTATATACAGAGGTGAGTGTATATACAGAGGTGAGTGTATATGCAGAGGTGAGTGTATATGCAGAGGTGAGTGTATATGCAGAGGTGAGTGTATATGCAGAGGTGAATGTATATGCAGAGGTGAGTGTATATACAGAGGTGAGTGTATATGCAGAGGTGAGTGTATATGCAGAGGTGAGTGTATATGCAGAGGTGAGTGTATATGCAGAGGTGAGTGTATATGCAGAGGTGAGTGTATATACAGAGGTGAATGTATATACAGAGGTGAGTGTATATACAGAGGTGAGTGTATATACAGAGGTGAGTGTATATACAGAGGTGAGTGTATATGCAGAGGTGAGTGTATATGCAGAGGTGAATGTATATACAGAGGTGAGTGTATATACAGAGGTGAATGTATATACAGAGGTGAATGTATATGCAGAGGTGAGTGTATATACAGAGGTGAGTGTATATGCAGAGGTGAGTGTATATGCAGAGGTGAATGTATATACAGAGGTGAGTGTATATACAGAGGTGAATGTATATACAGAGGTGAGTGTATATGCAGAGGTGAGTGTATATGCAGAGGTGAGTGTATATACAGAGGTGAGTGTATATACAGAGGTGAGTGTATATGCAGAGGTGAGTGTATATACAGAGGTGAATGTATATACAGAGGTGAGTGTATATACAGAGGTGAGTGTATATACAGAGGTGAGTGTATATACAGAGGTGAGTGTATATACACCCCGTGGTTGCTTGTCTCATAGTTTTATATCCACCACAATCCTGTGAGAAAATCAGTGCCTTACAGGAAGATATGCAGCGGGACTCAGCGGTGCGGCCGGACTGAGCTGTGCAGAGGGATTGAGCGGTACAGAGGAACTGAGCGGTGCAGCCGGACTGAGCGGTGCAGCGGGACTGAGCGGTACAGAGGGACTGAGTGGTGCAGCCGGACTGAGCGGTGCAGCGGGACTGAGCGGTACAGAGGGACTGAGCGGTGCAGCCGGACTGAGCGGTACAGAGGGACTGAGTGGTTGCAGCCGGACTGAGCGGTGCGGCGGGACTGAGCGGTACAGAGGGACTGAGTGGTACAGAGGGACTGAGTGGTTGCAGCCGGACTGAGCGGTGCGGCCGGACTGAGCGGTACAGAGGGACTGAGCGGTGCAGCCGGACTGAGCGGTGCGGCGGGACTGAGCGATACGGCGGGACTGAGCGGTGCGGCCGGACTGAGCGATGCAGCTGGGAATCCAGCTCTGGGGTCAGATACAATACTTACTGGAAAACTGATCACTCAGCTGTGGATGATCTGCTCTGGATGATCACTCGGTTGGGGATGATCTGCTCCGGATGATCACTCGGTTGGGGATGATCTGCTCTGGATGATCACTTGGTTGGGGATGATCTGCTCTGAATGATCACTCGGTTGGGGATAATCTGCTCCGGATGTCACTCGGTTGGGGATGATCTGCTCTGGATGATCACTCGGTTGGGGATAATCTGCTCCGGATGTCACTCGGTTGGGGATGATCTGCTCCGGATGTCACTCGGTTGGGGATGATCTGCTCCGGATGTCACTCGGTTGGGGATGATCTGCTCCAGATGATCACTCGGTTGGGAATGATCTGCTCCGGATGATCACTCGGTTGGGGATGATCTGCTCTGGATGATCATTCGGTTGGGGATGATCTGCTCTGAATGATCACTCGGTTGGGGATGATCTGCTCTGGATGTCACTCGGTTGGGGATGATCTGCTCCGGATGTCACTTGGTTGGGGATGATCTGCTCTGGATGATCACTCGGTTGGGGATGATCTGCTCTGGATGATCACTCGGTTGGGGATGATCTGCTCTGGATGGTCACTCGGTTGGGGATGATCTGCTCTGGATGATCACTCGGTTGGGGATGATCTGCTCTGGATGATCTGCTCTGGATGATCACTCGGTTGGGGATGATCTGCTCTGGATGTCACTCAGTTGGGGATGATCTGCTCTGGATGATCACTCGGTTGGGGATGATCTGCTCTGGATGTCACTCGGTTGGGGATGATCTGCTCCGGATGTCACTCGGTTGGGGATGATCTGCTCTGGATGATCACTCGGTTGGGCATGATCTGCTCTGGATGATCATTCGGTTGGGGATGATCTGCTCTGGATGATCACTCGGTTGGAGATGATTTCCTCGGGATGGTCACTCGGTTGGGGATGATCTGCTCCGGATGTCACTCGGTTGGGGATGATCTGCTCCGGACGATCCCTTGGTTGGGGATGATCTGCTCTGGATGATCACTCGGTTGGGGATGATCTGCTCCGGATGTCACTCGGTTGGGGATGATCTGCTCTGCATGGTCACTCGGTTGGGGATGATCTGCTCTGGATGATCACTCGGTTGGGGATGATCTGCTCCGGATGTCACTCGGTTGGGGATGATCTGCTCTGGATGATCGCTCGGTTGGGGATGATCTGCTCTAGATGATCACTCGGTTGGGGATGATCTGCTCCGGATGTCACTCGGTTGGGGATGATCTGCTCTGGATGGTCACTCGGTTGGGGATGATCTGCTCTGGATGATCACTCGGTTGGGGATGATCTGCTCCGGATGTCACTCGGTTGGGGATGATCTGCTCCGGATGTCACTCGGTTGGGGATGATCTGCTCTGGATGTCACTCGGTTGGGGATGATCTGCTCTGGATGTCACTCGGTTGGAGATGATCTTCTCTGGATGATCACTCGGTTGGGGATGATCTGCTCCGGATGTCACTCGGTTGGGGATGATCTGCCCCGGATGATCACTCGGTTGGGGATGATCTGCACTGGATGATCGCTCGGTTGGGGATGATCTGCTCTGGATGATCGCTCGGTTGGGGATGATCTGCTCTGGATGATCACTCGGTTGGGGATGATCTGCACTGGATGTCACTCGGTTGGGGATGATCTGCTCCGGATGATCACTCGGTTGGGGATGATCTGCTCCGGATGTCACTCGGTTGGGGATGATCTGCTTCGGATGTCACTCGGTTGGGGATGATCTGCTCTGGATGATCACTCGGTTGGGGATGATCTGCTCTGGATGATCGCTCGGTTGGGGATGATCTTCTCTGGATGATCACTCGGTTGGGTATGATCTGCTCTGGATGATCACTCGGTTGGGGATGATCTGCACTGGATGTCACTCGGTTAGGGATGATCTGCTCCGGATGATCACTCGGTTGGGGATGATCTGCTCCGGATGTCACTCGGTTGGGGATGATCTGCTTCGGATGTCACTCGGTTGGGGATGATCTGCTCTGGATGATCACTCGGTTGGGGATGATCTGCTCTGGATGATCACTCGGTTGGGGATGATCTGCCCCGGATGTCACTCGGTTGGGGATGATCTGCTCTGGATGATCACTCGGTTGGGGATGATCTGCTCCGGATGTCACTCGGTTGGGAATGATCTGCTCCGGATGATCACTCGGTTGGGGATGATCTGCTCTGGATGATCACTTGGTTGGGGATGATCTGCTCTGAATGATCACTCGGTTGGGGATAATCTGCTCCGGATGTCACTCGGTTGGGGATGATCTGCTCTGGATGATCACTCGGTTGGGGATGATCTGCTCCGGATGTCACTCGGTTGGGGATGATCTGCTCCGGATGTCACTCGGTTGGGGATGATCTGCTCCGGATGTCACTCGGTTGGGGATGATCTGCTCCAGATGATCACTCGGTTGGGAATGATCTGCTCCGGATGATCACTCGGTTGGGGATGATCTGCTCTGGATGATCATTCGGTTGGGGATGATCTGCTCTGAATGATCACTCGGTTGGGGATGATCTGCTCTGGATGTCACTCGGTTGGGGATGATCTGCTCCGGATGTCACTTGGTTGGGGATGATCTGCTCTGGATGATCACTCGGTTGGGGATGATCTGCTCTGGATGATCACTCGGTTGGGGATGATCTGCTCTGGATGGTCACTCGGTTGGGGATGATCTGCTCTGGATGATCACTCGGTTGGGGATGATCTGCTCTGGATGATCTGCTCTGGATGATCACTCGGTTGGGGATGATCTGCTCTGGATGTCACTCGGTTGGGGATGATCTGCTCTGGATGTCACTCGGTTGGGGATGATCTGCTCCGGATGTCACTCGGTTGGGGATGATCTGCTCTGGATGATCACTCGGTTGGGCATGATCTGCTCTGGATGATCATTCGGTTGGGGATGATCTGCTCTGGATGATCACTCAGTTGGAGATGATTTCCTCGGGATGGTCACTCGGTTGGGGATGATCTGCTCCGGATGTCACTCGGTTGGGGATGATCTGCTCCGGACGATCCCTTGGTTGGGGATGATCTGCTCTGGATGATCACTCGGTTGGGGATGATCTGCTCCGGATGTCACTCGGTTGGGGATGATCTGCTCTGGATGATCGCTCGGTTGGGGATGATCTGCTCTGGATGATCGCTCGGTTGGGGATGATCTGCTCTGGATGATCACTCGGTTGGGGATGATCTGCTCCGGATGTCACTCGGTTGGGGATGATCTGCTCTGCATGGTCACTCGGTTGGGGATGATCTGCTCTGGATGATCACTCGGTTGGGGATGATCTGCTCCGGATGTCACTCGGTTGGGGATGATCTGCTCTGGATGATCGCTCGGTTGGGGATGATCTGCTCTGGATGATCGCTCGGTTGGGGATGATCTGCTCTGGATGATCACTCGGTTGGGGATGATCTGCTCCGGATGTCACTCGGTTGGGGATGATCTGCTCTGGATGATCACTCGGTTGGGGATGATCTGCTCTGGATGATCACTCGGTTGGGGATGATCTGCTCCGGATGTCACTCGGTTGGGGATGATCTGCTCTGGATGTCACTCGGTTGGGGATGATCTGCTCTGGATGTCACTCGGTTGGAGATGATCTTCTCTGGATCATCACTCGGTTGGGGATGATCTGCTCCGGATGTCACTCGGTTGGGGATGATCTGCCCCGGATGATCACTCGGTTGGGGATGATCTGCACTGGATGATCGCTCGGTTGGGGATGATCTGCTCTGGATGATCGCTCGGTTGGGGATGATCTTCTCTGGATGATCACTCGGTTGGGTATGATCTGCTCTGGATGATCACTCGGTTGGGGATGATCTGCACTGGATGTCACTCGGTTGGGGATGATCTGCTCCGGATGATCACTCGGTTGGGGATGATCTGCTCCGGATGTCACTCGGTTGGGGATGATCTGCTTCGGATGTCACTCGGTTGGGGATGATCTGCTCTGGATGATCACTCGGTTGGGGATGATCTGCTCTGGATGATCGCTCGGTTGGGGATGATCTTCTCTGGATGATCACTCGGTTGGGTATGATCTGCTCTGGATGATCACTCGGTTGGGGGTGATCTGCACTGGATGTCACTCGGTTGGGGATGATCTGCTCCGGATGATCACTCGGTTGGGGATGATCTGCTCCGGATGTCACTCGGTTGGGGATGATCTGCTTCGGATGTCACTCGGTTGGGGATGATCTGCTCTGGATGATCACTCGGTTGGGGATGATCTGCCCCGGATGTCACTCGGTTGGGGATGATCTGCCCCGGATGATCACTCCGTTGGGGATGATCTGCTCTGGATGATCGCTCGGTTGGGGATGATCTGCTCTGGATGATCGCTCGTTTGGGGATGATCTGCTCTGGATGATCGCTCGGTTGGGGATGATCTGCTCTGGATGTCACTCGGTTGGGGATGATTTCCTCAGGATGATCACTCGGTTGCAGCTGCTTCCAGTTTTGCTCTCGGGGGCGCCACATTTAGGATATGTATATGGCGGTATGTGATCTCTTTGATCTGTGAACTGATACACTGTGTCCTTGTGATCACTTTTCTTCCATGTATCAGGTGATTAGATGTGTTAACCCTTTGCATCTTGATGCCGGCGGTCCCGATGATTGGTGTGTGCGCCTGCTCCTGTGACATACCAGGTACATAGAGCTGCAGGCAGTCAATATGGCGACAGTCTCCTCCTGCATGATCCACAGATCTTGTCCCAACAACTTGCGATGGCTGCGCCAAGGTAATTAGTGGAAATACCCGAGATCCTGTGCCAGAGGCGCAAGACGGTGTAAGGAGCCGACATGTGGCGTAAGGAGCCCATGTGCCATGTAAAGAGCCCATGCGCCGTGTAAGGAGCCCTTGTGCCATGTAAGGAGCTGACATGTGGCGTAAGGAGCCTATGCACCGTGTAAGGAGCCGACGCGCAGTGTAAGGAGCCCATGCGCCGTGTAAGGAGCCCATGCGCCGTGTAAGGAGACAATGCGCCGTGTAAGGAGCCCATGCGCCGTGTAATGAGCCGACGCACGGTGTAAGGAGCCGACGCACGGTGTAAGGAGCCCATGCGCCGTGTAAGGAGCCGACGTGCGGTGTAAGGAGCTGACGCACTGCTTTGCCATGTTGTTGTCAGTCTTTAGCCTTGATCATTTTGGCACAAGTCCTGTGACATTTCCGCTCGGTGGGCCCCACTGCACGTGCGCGGGTGGAGCGCTCGCCTTGGACAGGACGCGGTTAACCGGTGACCCAGTTGTTAACTTTGATCTGTGATTTTTCTTGAAGAAATCTCGTCTTCCCAACGGAAAGCCGCCGACTGATTAACATCTTCGCTGAGACACGGCAGCTGCTAATAAGAAAAAGCCAATTAACGTCTTTGTATTACTCAGCAATTCCGAGAAGGATGTTACCTGAATCAAATTAAGGGGGTCACCTGGGACCCCCGGCCCGGAACAATGGATCTGATGTGCCGAGCGTCCAAGGAGTCGCATGGTTCAGTCTGCACCACATTGGAAAATGTCATTACATTGTGTCCACTTTACGCTAGTGCTCCCTGTTATCAGCCAATTCACAGAAGAGACTAAATGCAATGTTCTGCAATGAGTGAATGAGAAAAAGTGTACAACCCCCCGAATATAGCTCCAACCGAGACTACGTACAATGCCGAGACCCCTCTATATAAGACTGATATCAGCCCCTCTTATAACGCTCCTGTACTGATATAACTTCCAGACATTACAGTGCCTTGCGAAAGTATTCAGCCCCTTGATTTTTTTTCAACCTTTTCCCACATTTCAGGCTTCAAACATAAAGATAAAATGTGAATGTTCTGGTGAAGAATCAACAACAAGTGACATAATTGTGAAGAGGAAGGAAATTTATTGCTTATTTTATACTCTTTTAAAAAATAAATAACTGAAAATTGTTGCGTGCAATATTATTCATCCCCTTTACTTTCAGTGCAGGAAACTCAGTCCAGAAGGTGATTGAGGGTCTCTGAATGATGCAATGTTGTCCTAAATGACTGATGATGATAAATATAAGCCCCTGTGTGTAATCAAGTCTCCGTATAATGCCCCTGCTCTGTGATATCTCAGGGGTCTGTGTAAAGCGCAGAGAGCATCATGAAGACCAAGGAACACAACAGGCAGGTCCGTGATACTGTTGTGGAGAAGTTTAAAGACGGATTTGGTTACAAAAAGATTTCCACAACTTTACACATCCCAAGAAGCCCTGTGCAAGCGATCATATTGTAATGGAAGGAGCATCATACCCCTGCAAATCTACCAAGACCCGGCCGTCCATCCAAACTGTCATCTCACACAAGGAGAAGACTGATCAGAGATTCAGCCAAGAGGCCCATGATCCCTCTGGATGATCTGCAGAGATCTACAGCTGAGGTGGGAGAGTCTGTCCATTGGACAACAATCAGTCCTACACTGCACAAATCTGGCCTTTATGGAAGAGGGGCAAGAAGAAGCCATTTCTCAAGATATCCATAAAAAGTGTTGTTTAAAGTTTGCCACAAGCCACCGGAGACACCAAACATGTGGAGGAAGGGGCTCTGCTCAGAGGAAACCAAAATCAAACTATTTATGCACAATACAAAACGATAAAAGCAACACAGCTCATCACCCTGAACACACCATCCCCACTGTCAAACATGGTGGTGGCAGCATCATGGTTTGGACCTGCTTTTCTTCAGCAGGGACAGCGAAGATAGTAAAATTGATGGGAAGATGGAAGGCGCCAAATACAGGACCATTCCTGAAGAAAACCTGTTGGAGTCTGCAAAAGACCTGAGACTGGGACGGAGATTTGTCTTCCAACAAGACAATGATCCCAAACATAAAGCAAAATCTACAATGGAATGGTTCACACATAACCGTATCCAGGTGTTAGAATGGCCAAGTCACAGTCCAGACCTGAACCCAATCGAGAATCTGTGGAAAGAGCTGAAAACTGCTGTTCACAAACTCCTCCATCCAACCTCACTCAGCTCCAGCTGTTTACAAAGAATGGGCGAGAATTTCACCTCTCCATGTGCAAAACTGATAGACACGTACCCCAAGAGACTGCAGCTGTAATCGCAGCAAAAGGGGGCGCTACAAAGGATTCACTTACAGGGGATGAATAATATTGCACGCACCAATTCTCAGTTTATTATTTTTTACAAAAGTTTAAAATAAGCAATAAATTTCCTTCCTCTTCACAATTGTGTCACTTGTTGTTGATTCTTCACCAGAACATTAACATTTTATCTTTATGTTTGAAGCCTGAAATGTGGGAAAAGGTTGAAAAATTCAAGGGGCTGAATACTTTTGCAAGGCACTGTATGTGACTGATATCAGCCCCTCTTATAACGCTCCAGTGCTGATATAATGTACGGCTGTGGGGTGACTGTCCCCTTTAATATGTGCGCAGTGCCGTCGTGCGATCGCTGGATATGTGCGCGGCGCCTCTGGAACAATAGATATAAAATATGAATGTTCAGTCCCTTCTTGGAGCAAAGATTATAAAAGTGAGATGAAACGTGAGACGGGCGCATTAAAAATCCATCCAAACAAAAGATCGCAGCCGCATCCGGATTTATGAGCTTCAGATGTTCCCGCAGTGCGCGGCCCCTCGAGGAAGCAACGAACAAGGCGAAGGCCCCCCAATATGTATGTGTGATATGTAATGCCTCACGTCATACTCCAGACACCTCCAGAGCTGCATCCACAGACGACAGATGTGTGTCCACACAACACCCGGGTCACACAATACACAATTACTGCTGACTGGAGGACAAGACTAGTGTGACTGCAGCTCTGGAGGTGACTGGAGGATAAGACACGATGTAACAGCAGAATAGTGAGTGCAGCTCTGGACGATAAGACGATGTAACAGCAGAATAGTGACTGCAGCTCTGGAGGTGACTGGAGGATAAGACACGATGTAACAGCAGAATAGTGAGTGCAGCTCTGGAGGTGACTGGAGGATAAGACACGATGTAACAGCAGAATAGTGAGTGCAGCTTTGGAGGTGACTGGAGGATAAGACACGATGTAACAGCAGAATAGTGACTGCAGCTCTGGAGGTGCCTGGAGGATAAGACATGATGTAACAGCAGAATAGTGAGTGCAGCTCCGGATGTATCTGGGGAAATACGAGAATATGTAATTCAGAATTAGTGACAGAAAAATAACTGAAATGTCATCACTCAGCGTTCCATGGAGGTTACACCTCGGGGGGCCGCCGTGTGACGGACGGATGGGGGTACGGGCGATGAAGGTGGAGGCGATGCTGCGTTGTTCGTCGCTGTCCTCTGATTGACCTGGAGAAGACGCGTGTGATAATCTGCGCTGAGACATTAATGGTGGTAATTTCATGCACACGGCAGATGGGTCACATGACATTTCTGAGAGCGATGCTCTGCAGGATGTGACACGACAGGAGGAACCTGCAGTACCTGACATCACCACGGACTGAGGGGGCGCTGTTCCTGGAAAGATATCAAAGCCTTCCTCCTGTCATTTATCCCCAGGAATGTCAGTCACTGCTCCCTGCAACATCTATGAGGAACATATAAAAACAAAAAAACAAAATAAAAACAAAAAAACATAAAAACAAAAAAACAAAAAAGTGAGCCGGAGTATGAGATGGTATACATGGAGCTTGTGAGACCATGTTCACACTGGCCATGAGACAAAGAGAAACCAAGGGAAAAATTGTGAAAACATACCCTGAGGTATGAGGAACATATGTAGGGTCCAGTCTTATGCGGATATTCTGGGGTGTTGGTCCTGCAGCCATCTCCCCCTGTATCTCATGTATCTCAGCGCCCGGTCCCTGACATCATCCCTCGGAGCAGCCATCTATCCCTGTATCTCAGCACCCGGTCCCTGACATCGTCCCTCAGAGCAGCCATCTCCCCCTGTATCTCATGTATCTCAGCGCCCGGTCCCTGACATCATCCCTCGGAGCAGCCATCTATCCCTGTATCTCAGCACCCGGTCCCTGACATCGTCCCTCAGAGCAGCCATCTCCCCCTGTATCTCATGTATCTCAGCGCCCGGTCCCTGACATCATCCCTCGGAGCAGCCATCTATCCCTGTATCTCAGCACCCGGTCCCTGACATCGTCCCTCAGAGCAGCCATCTCCCCCTGTATCTCATGTATCTCAGCGCCCGGTCCCTGACATCATCCCTCGGAGCAGCCATCTATCCCTGTATCTCAGCACCCGGTCCCTGACATCGTCCCTCAGAGCAGCCATCTCCCCCTGTATCTCATGTATCTCAGCGCCCGGTCCCTGACATCATCCCTCGGAGCAGCCATCTATCCCTGTATCTCAGCACCCGGTCCCTGACATCGTCCCTCAGAGCAGCCATCTCCCCCTGTATCTCATGTATCTCAGCGCCCGGTCCCTGACATCATCCCTCGGAGCAGCCATCTATCCCTGTATCTCAGCACCCGGTCCCTGACATCGTCCCTCAGAGCAGCCATCTCCCCCTGTATCTCATGTATCTCAGCGCCCGGTCCCTGACATCATCCCTCGGAGCAGCCATCTATCCCTGTATCTCAGCACCCGGTCCCTGACATCGTCCCTCAGAGCAGCCATCTCCCTCTGTATCTCAGCGCCCGGTCCCTGACATCGCCCCTCAGAGCAGCCATCTCCCCCTGTATCTCAGCGCCCGGTCCCTGACATCGCCCCTCAGAGCAGCCATCTCCCTCTGTATCTCAGCGCCCGGTCCCTGACATCGTCCCTCATAGCAGCCATCTCCCCCTGTATCTCAGCGCCCGCTTCCTGACATTGTCCCTGAGAGCAGCCATCTTTCCCTGTATCTCAGCGCCCAGTCCCTGACATCATCTCTCGGAGCGGCCATCTCTCCCTGTATCTCAGCGCCCGGTCCCTGGCATCGTCCCTCGGAGCAGCCATCTCTCCTTGTATCTCAGCGCCAGGTCCCTGACATTAGCCCTCAGAGCAGCCATCTCCCCCTGTATCTCAGCGCCCAGTCCCTGACATCGTCCCTCAGAGCAGCCATCTCCCCCTGTATCTCAGCGCCTGGTCCCTGACATCATCCCTCAGAGCAGCCATCTACCCCTGTATCTCAGCGCCCAGTCCCTGACATCGTCCCTCGGAGCAGCCATCTCCCCCTATATCTCAGCGCCCAGTCCCTGACATCATCCCTCAGAGCAGCCATCTACCCCTGTATCTCAGCACCTGGTCCCTCACATCGTTGCTCGGAGCTGAGATACAGAGGGAGATGACTACTCCGAGGGATGATGTCAGTGACCGGGCGCTGAGATACAGGGGGAGATGCCAGCTCTGAGGGACAATGTCAGGGACCGGGCGCTGAGATACAGGGGGAGATGGCTGTTCCGAGGGACAGTGTCGGGAGCCGCGGTTGTTGGATGGGTCACTGTATAGGGGTCAAGCAGCCAGAACAATACTGTGTTGTTGGGATTGAGTTCCACCGTGTCAGTTGGGTCCTCATTAGGTGGCCGGTCCATGGTTGGGGATGTCTCCAGTGATGGTGGCCGGTCCACGGTTGGGGATGTCTCCAGTGATGGTGGCCGGTCCATGGTTGGGGATGTCTCCAGTGATGGTGGCCGGTCCACGGTTGGGGATGTCTCCAGTGATGGTGGCCAGTCCACGGTTGGGGATGTCTCCAGTGATGGTGGCCGGTCCATGGTTGGGGATGTCTACAGTGATGTGGCCGGTCCATGGTTGGGGATGTCTCCAGTGATGGTGGCCGGTCCATGGTTGGAGATGTCTCCAGTGATGGTGGCCGGTCCACGGTTGGGGATGTCTCCAGTGATGGTGGCCAGTCCATGGTTGGGGATGTCTACAGTGATGTGGCCGGTCCATGGTTGGGGATGTCTCCAGTGATGGTGGCCGGTCCATGGTTGGAGATGTCTCCAGTGATGGTGGCCGGTCCACGGTTGGGGATGTCTCCAGTGATGGTGGCCGGTCCATGGTTGGTGATGTCTCCAGTGATGGTGGCCGGTCCATGGTTGGGGACGTCTCCAGTGATGGTGGCCGGTCCATGGTTGGGGATCTCTCCAGTGATGGTGGCCGGTCCATGGTTGGGGATGTCTCCAGTGATGGTGGCCGGTCCATGGTTGGGGATGTCTCCAGTGATGGTGGCTGGTCCATGGTTGGGGATGTCTCCAGTGATGGTGGCTGGTCCATGGTTGGGGATGTCTCCAGTGATGGTGGCCGGGCTCGTGCGATGTAGAACAGGTCTGTAGCACCCACGGGGCAAGGGGTTAACTGTTACTTGTCACCGGGCCGGTGACGTTGGGTCTAGGGATGTCACGGGTGGCCCTGCCCAGCTTCGTGTCCCCGAGGCGTACAATAAAAGGGAGGTTGAATGGAGGATGGGGATAGTTTGTCTTGTGACGCCACCTGCAGTACATGGCCAGGGATTAGCCGCCGCTGCTGTCGCTGTCCTCCGGGGGGGACGGTTGTAGCAGATGAGATGTTTCTGCTCCCCACAGGTGGAGTGGGCCCCGGGGAGGATGATGAGGGAAGAAGTAATAGTGGGTGCCGAAGCGCGGGGCGACGGCAAGGACAGGCGGACACAGTCTCTGCGGGTTCAGGTTTCTTTACTCAAAATCCCGGTTGTCACTCCCGGAGTACCAGTCACCGCCTTGCTGGGCCCCAGCCGATCCCGAGCAATTCGAGGTTACCGCCGGTGTTCCCACTGTGAGTCCTTTCTGGTCGGGGTCCCTCCAATCCCGGTGTAGGTGGAATATGGAACAGGCTGCGGGTGTTTCCTGCACTCTCCACAGACCTGGAGTCCCGTGTAGCTGTGGAGAACCCGGGCCGAGATGCCTGCTCTAAGCCGCGGGTTCTATGCCGCTCCCAGAAGTGTGAGGTAGAAGAGAGTGGACCGAGGTCCCAGTGTCTCCTTCACCCCAAGCTGTGCCCGGAGCTAAATGACTATGTGTGGAGATGCTTTTTCCTTTCTCCCCAAGTGGTGCCCACTCCCCAGGTGGTTGTCCTAGTGAGCGGGAAAGTCCCATGCCTCGTGATGGCCACCCCCTATCTACCCCAGGCCATCCCCCCGGTGGGAAGGCACCTGACTGTGTGTGGTTTGTAATTGTGAGAATCACCAGCGATTAACCTCTCCTTACCCGGGATGAGTACTACATCTTAAGGGAGATGCAGTACCCTGTGGCGACTGAAGCCTCAGGGGCGCCACAGGTCCATGGAAGGTGATTGGATCCTTAGGTTCCAGGTGATTTTTAGAGGTTGGGGAATGGGTCCATGTAAAGTGATGGGAAATGTACAATCCCTTTAAGGGGGAGGAGTCTGAACATGCAGCTCTGGATCTTCCAGCGCATGTATCAGGTGGTCCTGTTCTGATCACTCCAGATCACTCCACTGGATCTACGTTAATGTCACATATTATGGAGCAGCTCACAGCAGTATGGCGGCACATGGCCGAATATGGGGGAAAGCAGAGTGGCACATTGCCAAGACCTCGGTCAATGTGGAGTGGGAGGTCCCGGCGTGGAGTCGGGGGTCCCGGCGTGGAGTGGGGGTCTCGGCTTGGAGTGAGGGTCTCGGCTTGGAGTGAGGGGTCTCGGCTTGGAGTGGGGGTCTCGGCTTGGAGTGGGGGTCCCGCCTTCGACAGTTACATTTTTCTTATGTCTCTGCGATTCCTGGATTCCGGAATATTCTGGTTATGAAGCGTTTCCTGAGCCATGATCCGGCCGCCATATCACTGCGTGGTTGGCGTGGATGGTGGGCTGATTCCGGCATGTCCTCTGTGACTCAGGCCGGACCCCCTCCCCCTCCGCGTCCTCTCTACACGTATTCTCTCTTTATTTGAGTGATTTTACTGATCGGTGCAGTAAATGCATCACACGAGCTGCCGCCGCCGCGCCTCCGCCGCATGCCAAGAAAGCAATTAGGAGATTGGATGGAGAAATTAAGGATTGATGCGTCTCTCGTCTTCTCGCCAGACAAAATAATTATTATTGGGGGGAGGGGAGGCAGCACGAAGGGATCCGAGATGTATAGATTTCCGACAGGCCAGAAATATGAAAGTAGGAAACAAGCGCCGCGCTCACGGCTAATGCAAGGGACGAGCGGTGCCGGACGACGCGCTGCAGAGCCGCCATCATGGGAGATCCAGGCCCATGTAATATTGTACCACCCGCGGGCTCGGCCGGCTGCCGAGCCGCTCGGATCCGTGCTCGTCGGTGGGTGGCTCGAGCTCTCCACGGACCCAGGGTTCACGTCGCTCCGTAATGGGGGGTTGGCGCTACATGCGGGGACTTCGGTGGGGAGTTCCACGGCCGGGGCCGCGGTGGTTTGTAGGGGATGTAAATTCGTGATGCCACCCACGGGTTGTGGTGAATGGATGGACACCACCGCTGCCGTTGACTAGGCCTCCTCGGGACGGTGTTGCACAGCTTGGTGTTGACCACTCCGTGGGTAGGGGAGTGATGGTCCCGGGGGCCCGAGGGAGGTGCGGAGGAGTGGGTGCGTGCTGGGGTGTTGGTGTGGTGCAGCGCGGTGCGCGACCCGAAGGCACTGTTGTACTCACTATGACACAACACACCGGAGTCTCTGGTAAACCAAACAAGATGATGAACGTGGCCCGCAGCCGGCTGCAGCTTCCCGTTAACAGGTTGGTGGTCTTCGCCTTTCTCCTGCACCTCTTTAATGTGAAAGTTATGACTCCTATGCCTGAGCAACGGTAGTCCGCTCCCCGGCTTGCTGTGTGTCGGGAGAGCTTTATTTGCCCGCAGACGCTGGCCCCTCGGGTCTCTATGCCTTGGCGGAGGCTTTACCCCTATGGTTGGGCTGTAGTCTTCAGTCGGGTCTTGTGTGGGAAAGGTCCTAAAGTCCAGTCCTCAATCAGTTGATTTGACTCAGCCCAGTTGTTTCTGGGCCTCGTACTGGGTCTGAGTACCCCTCCTGGTGCTCCGGTTTCCAATCGGTTCCCCGGTTCGGTACCGGCGGGCCACCGCCCGACCCCGGTCCCTACGGTTCCACCGGCTGTAATCCCAGCTCCTGCAGGCGGCCACCACAGTCTGCCTCCTTGCCAGAGGTGACTGGGCTCCGACCCAGACACCTGGTGTAGACTATGGCAGACATGGACACAGGTCTGCCCTTGAACTCGACCTCTCTCCTCCACTGTCAAGACTAAACTCTCACTGTTTTCCCACTTCCAGGCCTGTGAACTCCTCGGTGGGCGGAGCCAACTGCCTGGCTCCACCCCCCTGGTGTGGACATCAAACCCGGAGGGTGGTGACAAGGGTTTGAAGTTTGGCTGCTTTCACCTTTTTAGGGAGGGAGTGTGTGTGCATGGGACTACCTGGGACGACCTGACTAGTCCAGGGCATCACAATATGAACTGCAGGGAAAGAGAGTGCACCTCATGGGCACAGCGTTATCAGTCCTGCGTCACTGGCACAGGCAGGGGCCACATCTGCTGCAGGGGCCACATCTGCCATAGGGGCCACATCTGCCATAGGGGCCACATCTGCTGCAGGGGCCACATCTGCTGCAGGGGCCACATCTGCCATAGGGGCCACATCTGCTGCAGGGGCCACATCTGCCATAGGGGCCACATCTGCCATAGGGGCCACATCTGCTGCAGGGGCCACATCTGCCATAAGGGCCACATCTGCTGCAGGGGCCACATCTGCCATAAGGGCCACATCTGCTGCAGGGGCCACATCTGCTGCAGGGGCCACATCTGCTGCAGGGGCCACATCTGCCATAAGGGCCACATCTGCCGTAAGGGCCACATCTGCTGCAGGGGCCACATCTGCTGCAGGGGCCACATCTGCTGTAAGGGCCACATCTGCTGGATAATACTGGACCTGCAGCCATGGAGACTTGCACAGCGCTCACCGCTCATCATGGAGTACGATGCACCAAATTCATGAATATAGGGGGATCTCACAGTGTGACTGTAGATAGTGGAAACGTGTAGTGTGTGTATATATGGGGGTCTCTTGCGGTGTGTGTATATATGGGGGTCTCTTGCGGTGTTTATATATGGGGTCTCTTGCGGTGTTTATATATGGGGGTCTCTTGCGGTGTGTGTATATATGGGGGTCTCTTGTAGTGTGTGTATATATGGGGGTCTCTTGCGGTGTGTATATATATGGGGGTCTCTTGCGGTGTGTGTATACAGTTAGGTCCAGAAATATTTGGACATTGACACAAGTTTTGTTATTTTAGCTGTTTACAAAAACATGTTCAGAAATACAATTCTATATATAATATGGGCTGAAAGTGCACACTCCCAGCTGCAATATGAGAGTTTTCACATCCAAATCGGAGAAAGGGTTTAGGAATCATAGCTCTGTAATGCATAGCCTCCTCTTTTTCAAGGGACCAAAAGTAATTGGACAAGGGACTCTAAGGGCTGCAATTAACTCTGAAGGCGTCTCCCTCGTTAACCTGTAATCAATGAAGTAGTTAAAAGGTCTGGGGTTGATTACAGGTGTGTGGTTTTGCATTTGGAAGCTGTTGCTGTGACCAGACAACATGCGGTCTAAGGAATGCTCAATTGATGTGAAGCAGAACATCCTGAGGCTGAAAAAAAAGAAAAAATCCATCAGAGAGATAGCAGACATGCTTGGAGTAGCAAAATCAACAGTCGGGTACATTCTGAGAAAAAAGGAATTGACTGGTGAGCTTGGGAACTCAAAAAGGCCTGGGCGTCCACGGATGACAACAGTGGTGGATGATCGCCGCATACTTTCTTTGGTGAAGAAGAACCCGTTCACAACATCAACTGAAGTCCAGAACACTCTCAGTGAAGTAGGTGCATCTGTCTCTAAGTCACCAGTAAAGAGAAGACTCCATGAAAGTAAATACAAAGGGTTCACATCTAGATGCAAACCATTCATCAATTCCAAAAATAGACAGGCCAGAGTTACATTTGCTGAAAAACCCCTCATGAAGCCAGCTCAGTTCTGGAAAAGTATTCTATGGACAGATGAGACAAAGATCAACCTGTACCAGAATGATGGGAAGAAAAAAGTTTGGAGAAGAAAGGGAACGGCGCATGATCCAAGGCACACCACACCCTCTGTAAAACATGGTGGAGGCAACGTGCTGGCATGGGCATGCATGGCTTTCAATGGCACTGGGTCACTTGTGTTTATTGAGGACATAACAGCAGACAAGAGTAGCCGGATGAATTCTGCAGTGTACCGGGATATACTTTCAGCCCAGATTCAGCCAAATGCCGCAAAGTTGATCGGACGGCACTTCATAGTACAGATGGACAATGACCCCAAGCATACAGCCAAAGCTACCCAGGAGTTCATGAGTGCAAAAAAGTGGAACATTCTGCAATGGCCAAGTCACTCACCAGATCTTAACCCAATTGAGCATGCATTTCACTTGCTCAAATCCAGACTTAAGACGGAAAGACCCACAAACAAGCAAGACTTGAAGGCTGCGGCTGTAAAGGCCTGGCAAAGCATTAAGAAGGAGGAAACCCAGCGTTTGGTGATGTCCATGGGTTCCAGACTTAAGGCAGTGATTGCCTCCAAAGGATTCGCAACAAAATATTGAAAATAAAAATATTTTGTTTGGGTTTGGTTTATTTGTCCAATTACTTTTGACCTCCTAAAATGTGGAGTGTTTGTAAAGAAATGTGACAATTCCTACAATTTCTATCAGATATTTTTGTTCAAACCTTCAAATTAAACGTTACAATCTGCACTTGAATTCTGTTGTAGAGGTTTCATTTCAAATCCAATGTGGTGGCATGCAGAGCCCAACTCGCCAAAATTGTGTCACTGTCCAAAGATTTCTGGACCTAACTGTATATGGGGGTCTCTTGCGGTGTTTATATATGGGGGTCTCTTGCGGTGTGTGTATATATGGGGGTCTCTTGCGGTGTGTGTATATATGGGGGTCTCTTGCGGTGTGTGTATATATGGGGGTCTCTTGCGGTGTCTGTATATATGGGGGTCTCTTGCGGTGTCTGTATATATGGGGGTCTCTTGCGGTGTGTGTATATATGGGGGTCCCTTGCGGTGTGTGTATATATGGGGGTCTCTTGCGGTGTGTGTATATATGGGGGTCTCTTGCGGTGTGTGTATATATGGGGGTCTCTTGCGGTGTCTGTATATATGGGGGTCTCTTGCGGTGTGTTTATATATGTGGGTCTCTTGCGGTGTGTGTATATATGGGGGTCCCTTGCGGTGTGTGTATATATGGGGGTCCCTTGCGGTGTGTGTATATATGGGGGTCTCTTGTGGTGTGTGTATATATGGGGGTCTCTTGCGGTGTGTGTATATATGGGGGTCTCTTGCGCAGTGTTTATATATAGGGGTCTCTTGCAGTGTGTGTATATATGGGGGTCTCTTGCGGTGTGTGTATATATGGGGGTCCCTCTGCGTGAGGGTCCCGCCTGCCCCGGAAGGTCACATTATGTTACAGAGCACGTCTGCAGCTCGTTTCCTTCTGCAAATACTGTAGCTCTGCTAATTATAATGCCGCGCTCCCATATAAGTGTCTGCGCGCCGCTATAACCGCTGATATACGAGCGCTCTCTCTATTATAATTTGCTTCCATAAAAATAGGTTTGAAAAACAAATGAAAATCAGTAAAACTGGATATAAAAGCTTTTACTAACAAACGGCGCATTAAGAGATGGCTCCTCGCTGCAGCCTGCGATTCCAGATCACCCAAACCCACGAAACCCCCAGCGCAGCCGCGGAGGCGAGAACAGCGGCCATCCGAGAGCAAGACGGAGGCACGGAGCCATGCGCCCAACTGTGCGGAGCGCGGAACTGCACATATAAGACTGTGCGGAGCGCAGAACCGCACCCATAACACTGTGCGGAGCGCGGAACCTCACCCATAACACTGTGCGGAGCGCGGAACCTCACCCATAACACTGTGCGGAGCGCGGAACCTCACCCATAACACTGTGCGGAGCGCGGAACCTCACCCATAACACTGTGTGGAGCGCGGAACTGTGCCCATAACACTGTGCAGAGCGTGGAACCTCGCCCATAACACTGTGCGGAGCTCGGAACTGCACATATAAGACTGTGCGGAGCGCAGAACCGCACCCATAACACTGTGTGGAGCACGGAACTGTGCCCATAACACTGTGCGGAGCGCAGAACCTCACCCATAACACTGTGCGGAGCACGGAACCTCACCCATAACACTGTGCGGAGCGCGGAACCTCACCCATAACACTGTGCGGAGCGCGGAACCTCACCCATAACACTGTGCGGAGCTAAGAACCGCACCCATAACACTGTGCGGAGCTCGGAACCGCACCCATAACACTGTGCGGAGCGTGGAACCGCACCCATAACACTGTGCGGAGCGTGGAACCTCGCCCATAACACTGCGGAGCGTGGAACCTCGCCCATAACACTGTGCGGAGCGTGGAACCGCACCCATAACACTGTGCGGAGCGTGGAACCTCGCCCATAACACTGTGCGGAGCTCGGAACCGCACCCATAACACTGTGCGGAGCTCAGAACCGTGCCCATAACACTGTGCGGAGCTACCTCCTGTATTATCCTCCAGATCTGCACTCACTATTCTGCTGGTGCAGTCACTGTGTACATACATTACTGATCCTGAGTTACCTCCTGTATTATACTCCAGAGCTGCACTCACTGTTCTGATGGTGCAGTCACTGTGTACATACATTACATTACTGATCCTGAGTTACCTCCTGTATTATCCTCCAGAGCTGCACTCACTATTCTGCTGGTGCAGTCACTGTGTACATACATTACATTACTGATCCTGATTACCTCCTGTATTATACTCCAGAGCTGCACTCACTATTCTGCTGGTGCAGTCACTGTGTATATACATTACATTACTGATCCTGAGTCACCTCCAGTATTATACTCCAGAGCTGCACTCACTATTCTGATGGTGCAGTCACTGTGTACATACATTACTGATCCTGAGTCACCTCCAGTATTATACTCCAGAGCTGCACTCACTATTCTGATGGTGCAGTCACTGTATACATACATTACTGATCCTGAGTTACCTCCTGTATTATCCTCCAGAGCTGCGCTCACTGTTCTGCTGGTGCAGTCTCTGCGTAGCGGTGGGGTTTGGTGCAGTGTATGTACTTTGTGCGGTGGGTGAGGGGCTGTTTTTTCGCAGACGGTCCCCGGTGTCTTTCTTCTTATATCGTGTCTGAGGCTGCAGTTTTCCTCGTATCGGGAGTTCGCAGGATGTCGGGGCGTGAGGACTTTTTACAGTCACATTTATCTTGTCATTGTGCACAGAAATCAGCAGATTCATTCCTCATTTTTCTGCCGCCGCATGCGCTGACATTACTGTAATTACATCGTGCGGAAATATGTCATGGAGCCAATGTCAGAGCGGGAACTTTCTACGTAGGAGTTCAAATTTAAACAAACCCCCCTGCTACAACAATCCTGGTCCCTAACATACCAGTCCTACAGTCCTGGTCCCTAACTTACCGATCCTACAGTCCTGGTCCCTAACTTACCGGTCCTACAGTCCTGGTCCCTAATTTACCGATCCTACAGTCCTGGTCCCTAACTTACCGGTCCTACAGTCCTGGTCCCTAACTTACCGGTCCTACAGTCCTGGTCCCTAACTTACCGATCCTACAGTCCTGGTCCCTAACTTAACGATCCTACAGTCCTGGTCCCTAACTTACCGGTCCTACAGTCCTGGTCCCTAACTCACCGGTCCTACAGTCCTGGTCCCTAACATACCGATCCTACAGTCCTGGTCCCTAACATACCGGCCCTACAGTCCTGGTCCCTAACATACCGATCCTACAGTCCTGGTCCCTAACTTACCGGTCCTACAGTCCTGGTCCCTAACTTACCGGTCCTACAGTCCTGGTCCCTAACTCACCGGTCCTACAGTCCTGGTCCCTAACATACCGATCCTACAGTCCTGGTCCCTAACTTACCGGTCCTACAGTCCTTGTCCCTAACTTACCAATCCTACAGTCCTGGTCCCTAACTTACCGGTCCTACAGTCCTGGTCCCTAACTTACCGGTCCTACAGTCCTGGTCCCTAACTCACCGGTCCTACAGTCCAGGTCCCTAACATACCGATCCTACAGTCCTGGTCCCTAACTTACCGGTCCTACAGTCCTGGTCCCTAACTTACCGGTCCTACAGTCCTGGTCCCTAACTCACCGGTCCTACAGTCCTGGTCCCTAACATACCGATCCTACAGTCCTGGTCCCTAACTTACCGGTCCTACAGTCCTTGTCCCTAACTTACCAATCCTACAGTCCTGGTCCCTAACTTACCGGTCCTACAGTCCTGGTCCCTAACTTACCGGTCCTACAGTCCTGGTCCCTAACTCACCGGTCCTACAGTCCTGGTCCCTAGCATACCGATCCTACAGTCCTGGTCCCTAACTTACCGGTCCTACAGTCCTGGTCCCTAACTTACCGGTCCTACAGTCCTGGTCCCTAACTTACCGGTCCTACAGTCCTGGTCCCTAACTTACCGGTCCTACAGTCCTGGTCCCTAACTTACCGATCCTACAGTCCTGGTCCCTAACTTACCGATCCTACAGTCCTGGTCCCTAACTTACCGGTCCTACAGTCCTGGTCCCTAACATACCGATCCTACAGTCCTGGTCCCTAACTTACCGGTCGTACAGTCCTGGTCCCTAATTTACCGATCCTACAGTCCTGGTCCCTAACTTACCGATCCTACAGTCCTGGTCCCTAACTTACCGGTCCTACAGTCCTGGTCCCTAACTTAACGATCCTACAGTCCTGGTCCCTAACTTACCGGTCCTACAGTCCTGGTCCCTAATTTACCGATCCTACAGTCCTGGTCCCTAACATACCGATCCTACAGTCCTGGTCCCTAACTTACCGGTCCTACAGTCCTGGTCCCTAACTTACCGGTCCTACAGTCCTGGTCCCTAACTTACTGGTCCTACAGTCCTGGTCCCTAATTTACCGATCCTACAGTCCTGGTCCCTAACTTACCGATCCTACAGTCCTGGTCCCTAACTTACCGGTCCTACAGTCCTGGTCCCTAACTTACTGGTCCTACAGTCCTGGTCCCCAATATACCGGTCCTACAGTTCTGACCCCAGACATACTACAGTTTTGGTCCTTGACATTCTGTTCATAAAGTCCTAGTTCTTGCGGTCCTTGTTGTAAGGTTCTGGTGCAGGTTTGTACCTGCAGACTCTCGCTGCCTGCCGTCTTCTCTGATGTCTGTGAGCGCAGGCAGATTCAGGGGGTCACCCACAGACTTGTAGTTGTTGGGCAGGTTAGCAAGAGTTAATGCTGGTCTGCTTGTTAGCCTCATTTGATCACATGATGTGGAGGAGCCAGTCACATTCACTCCCCTCCTGTATACTGTGGCTGGACTCGTCCATTAATGCCAGCCATAGCTTCTCTATGCTGGTCTGGTGAGGTGCTGTGATCCAGGCTCACTGGTGGTTGTAGTGCTTTGATGGTGTAAGCAGTTGTAGTGTTAAGCCGTGTTGTCCTTTTGTCACTGCCTTACTCCTCTTGCTTTTCTCCTTACTTTCTTACTGTTTATTCCGGTGAGTTTGCAGTGTGTCTGAGTTTTGTTTTCTCCCTGTTTGTCTTTATCTGTGTTATGGTCACACTCCTGCCCCTGCCCTTCATGAAGGGGGGGACAGTTAAGTTCTGATCAGGAGAATAGCCAGGCACGGGGCTCTGGCATCTCCACCATCAGGGGTAATCCAGAGGTTAGGGATAGCCAAGCGGCCCACCACAATCCCAGTGATATAATGCATGTGACATATAAATTAAATACTAGGTAAAAATCAGTCAAGATCAGAGGATTGGAAATAGGGACACAAACTGTGCCTAGGATAGCCCTGACTGTCCAGCCCTACCTGCCCGCAGAGGTGAGCACCCTACATATCATGGCACCCCGCTCATGGATGGCTAGCCCTCACTCAACCTGTAAACTGTCTAACTCAAGGGGAAACAGGGGAGGGAGATAAACAGCAGAGGGACGGGGCAAAGAGGGGCGGGGCAAAGAGGGGGCGGGGCAAAGGGGACGAGGCAAAGAGGGGGCGGGGCAAAGAGGGGGCGGGGCAAAGGGGGACGGTGGAAAAGAAGGGGCGGGGTAAAGAGGGGACGGGGCAAAGAGGGAAGGGGTGAAGAGGAGCAGGGTAAAGAGGGGACGGGGTAAAGAGGGGACAGGGCAAAGAGGGAAGGGGTGAAGAGGAGCAGGGCAAAGAGGGGACGGGGTAAAGAGGGGACGGGGGTAAAGAGGGGACGGGGGTAAAGAGGGGACGGGGCAAAGAGGGGACGGGGGTAAAGAGGGGACGGGGGTAAAGACTGGACGGGGGTAAAGAGGGGACGGGTAAAGAGGGGACAGGGGTAAAGAGGGGACAGGGGTAAAGAGGGGACGGGGTATAGAGGGGACGGGGTAAAGAGGGGGCGGGGTACGTCTGTAAGAATCTAATAGCAGCAGCAGAGTTACTCCTCTCCTCGGCAGCTTCTCCTCGGCAGCTTCTCCTTGGCTTTGCAGCCAGTGACCAGTCTGTACTGACCCTGGAGAGAAGTGAAGGAAGATGGCGCCGTCACCTCGCGCCTCTGGAGCACGCCCAGTAATGCTTTATCCACGCGTTTCTTCATATAGCGGTACATCAGGAGGCTGCAGATATACAGTATATACAGTATATGATTTCTGTATCTCACTAGAGGAGCAACAAGGAGATATTGCTCAGGTAGAGAAGATGATACATCGTGTGTGACCAAACCCGGGCATTGATGACCACCGCCGGATGCCCCAGTAATGACCAGTACATTATATCACTGGGACTGTAGTGTGAGGGGAAATGGGAATTGTATGTTGTACCTGAATAGTTCATTCCCATATACACAATTATTGCTCTATAGCCTAGGGTCCCCAAACATGAGGGACACTATAGGAGCCCCCTAGCCCTTGCTATTCTACAGTTACAGCGTGACATCTGGTCCCTGACATCCTTGTCCTACAGTTTTGGTCCCTGACATCCTTATCTTATTGTTTTTCTCCCAGACATCCTTGTCCTACAGTCCTGTACACTTTAGTCCTATGGTTTTCATCAAGGACATCCTGGTCCCTGATATCTTGGTCCTACAGTCTTGGTCCCTGGCATTCTGGTCCCACAGTCCTGGTCCCTGACATTCTGGTCCCACAGTCCTGGTCCCTGACATCCTGGTCTCACAGTCCTGGTCCCTGACATCCTGGTCTCACAGTCCTGGTCCCTGACATCCTGGTGTCACAGTCCTGGTCCCTGACATCCTGGTCCCACAGTCCTGGTCCCTGACATCCTGGTCCTACTCTCCTGGTCCCTGACGTTCTGGACCTATAGTCCTGGTCCCTGACATTCTGGTCCTACAGTCCTGGTCCCTGACATTCTGGCCCTACAGTCCTGTACACTTTGGTCCTATTGTTTTTATCAAGGACATCCTCGTCCCTGACATTCTGGTCTTACAGTCCTGGTCCCTGACATTCTGGTCTTACAGTCCTGGTCCCTGACATTCTGGTCCTACAATCTTGGTCCCTGACATTCTGGTCTTACAGTCCTGGTCCCTGACATTCTGGTCCTACAATCTTGGTCTCTGACATTCTGGTCCTGCAGTCCTGGTCCCTGATATTCTGGTCCTACTGTCTTGGTCCCTGACATCCTGGTCTCACAGTCCTGGTCCCTGACATCCTGGTCCTACTGTCCTGGTCCCTGACGTTCTGGACCTATAGTCCTGGTCCCTGACATTCTAATCCTACAGTCCTGGTCCCTGACATTCTGGTACTACAGTCTTGTACACTTTGGTCCTATTGTTTTTATCAAGGACTTCCTCGTCCCTGACATTCTGGTCCTACAGTCCTTTTCCCGGACATCTTATTAGTATAGTTCTGGTCCTAGTCCTTTGTCTCAGAGCTGTGCTGCGCCAGCCACCAGCAATTACATATCAAGTTCCGATATCTACAATGTGGTTTTCTGGTAAAGCCGAGCGATGATCATGATGTGGAATTCGGCAGTTTGGCGGATCAGGAGTCATTGGTCGTCGGCGGATCAGGAGTCATTGGTCGTCGGCGGATCAGGAGTCATTGGTCGTCGGCGGATCAGGAGTCATTGGTCGTCGGCAGATCAGGAGTCATTGGTCGTCGGCGGATCAGGAGTCATTGGTCGTCGGCCGATCAGGAGTCATTGGTTGTCGGCGGATCAGGAGTCATTGGTTGTTGGCGGATCAGGAGTCATTGGTCGTCGGCGGATCAGGAGTCATTGGTCGTCGGCGGATCAGGAGTCATTGGTCGTCGGCGGATCAGGAGTCATTGGTTGTCGGCGGATCAGGAGTCATTGGTTGTCGGCGGATCAGGAGTCATTGGTCGTCGGCGGATCAGGAGTCATTGGTCGTCGGCGGATCAGGAGTCATTGGTTGTCGGCGGATCAGGAGTCATTGGTCGTCGGCAGATCAGGAGTCATTGGTCGTCGGCGGATCAGGAGTCATTGGTCGTCGGCGGATCAGGAGTCATTGGTCGTCGGCGGATCAGGAGTCATTGGTTGTCGGCGGATCAGGAGTCATTGGTTGTCGGCGGATCAGGAGTCATTGGTTGTCGGCGGATCAGGAGTCATTGGTCGTCGGCAGATCAGGAGTCATTGGTCGTCGGCCGATCAGGAGTCATTGGTCGTCGGCGGATCAGGAGTCATTGGTCGTCGGCGGATCAGGAGTCATTGGTCGTCGGCGGATCAGGAGTCATTGGTCGTCGGCGGATCAGGAGTCATTGGTTGTCGGCGGATCAGGAGTCATTGGTCGTCGGCGGATCAGGCGTCATTGGTTGTCGGCGGATCAGGAGTCATTGGTCGTCGGCCGATCAGGAGTCATTGGTTGTCGGCGGATCAGGAGTCATTGGTTGTCGGCCGATCAGGAGTCATTGGTCGTCGGCGGATCAGGAGTCATTGGTCGTCGGCGGATCAGGAGTCATTGGTTGTCGGCGGATCAGGAGTCATTGGTTGTCGGCGGATCAGGAGTCATTGGTTGTCGGCGGATCAGGAGTCATTGGTTGTCGGCGGATCAGGAGTCATTGGTTGTCGGCGGATCAGGAGTCATTGGTTGTCGGCGGATCAGGAGTCATTGGTCGTCGGCCGATCAGGAGTCATTGGTCGTCGGCCGATCAGGAGTCATTGGTCGTCGGCCGATCAGGAGTCATTGGTTGTCGGCCGATCAGGAGTCATTGGTTGTCGGCCGATCAGGAGTCATTGGTCGTCGGCCAGCTTCTGTAGAGATCTCTCCTATCTGACCTAGGGTCACACACCCCGGGATCTCTCGGCAGTCCGTCATCCATGGCCGTCTTCTCTCCGTCCTCCCCTATAGATTCATCTTCATATAGGTGTCATGTATATGGAGTAACCACCTCTTTTTATTCCCGCAGGGTGTGCCAAAACCGATCGCCATAGAGCCGTGTTCAGGGAACAAAGCCGCTGTCCTCACCGTCTTTCTCTGTCTGCCGAGAGGATTGGCCGGGGTCCCTCCACCAGGACAATCAGGTGAGCCATACAGAGAGGGATGAAAGCTGCATCTCTGCTGGTTTGTTACAATGTATCACCCTGGAGTATTGTCTACACTTGTCACTTGTCTGTGGACGGATCATTGCTCAGAGATGGTGAGAAATTAACACATGACTAGGAATGAGCGAACCCGACCTGTAAAGATCAGGACTTGAACTTGAATAAGGACTGTAAAAAAAAAAGGTCAGTGTCTGATTTTGGCTGCTATGCGTATGCTAATAAAGTTTGTTGAAAGGCTGCAGTGCAACCAATCAATAAGCTTTATTGCATGCAGAACATGACAGTAGACTGCTATGAACAATAAAGATTAAAAAACGGTGTGGGATCCCCCCTATTTTTGATCAACAGCCAAGTTAAAGCAGACAGCTGGGGGCTGGTTTTATCAGACTGGGGAGGCCCATGGTTATTTGGCCCTTCCCAGCCTAAAAATAGCATCCCGCAGCCGCCCCAGAAGTAGTTACATCACGATATGCTCCAATTTTGGCGCTTTGCCTGGCTCTTCCTGATTGCCCTGGTGCGGTAGCAATCAGGGTAATACTTTTAGGGTTGATGTCAGCTGTGAATTGACAGCTGTCATCAAGCTAAGGGGTTTGTAGTGGAGAGGGGTCTATCAGACACACCCATTGCTAACCTGGCAAGTGTAGAGTTAAAAAACACAGACACACTGGGGAAAATAGTTTATTTGAATAAAGGCTCCCACACGACCTCGTTCACCAATGTATTAATTAAAAAGAAATCCTGGAAGTTCCGACATAATGCAAAGTGTAATGTCCCACGACGCCTATTGATTCATATGGAGCCTCGTTCTGAGACCCTTCTCAGAACGATGCTCCATAGGGTTTGATGGGTGTCGTGGGACATTACACTTTGCATTATGTTGGAACTTCCAGGATTTCTTTATAATTAATACATTGGTGAACGAGGGAGCTATTAAATATAGGGGGGACCCCACTTCATTTTTTTTATTTATTCCTTATCCACATTTGTTTGCAGGGCATGTGTCCTGCTCTTACCCCCGTTGGGTGTCCTTTTGCAGCCCCCTAGCCCTCACTACGACCATTTTACAGCAGTGAAGTTCGGGTCTCTATTGACTTATATTGGGTCCGGCCAAACATTCCCGGGGCCGCTCATCTCTACAGATGACGACTAATGGAAAGTCGGGGAAATATTCATTTCTTATATAGAATGGAAACCCTGGAGTCTGGTGGTTGCTATGGGTGACAGTTTCCTTGGCGCAGAATTGATACATTGTTGTCGGGCATTGTGTCATCTTATTTTATATGTTGCAATAAATTTGCAGTGAAAACTAATCATCGATCGATACATCCAGTGATTGATGGCAGATCCTGTGGACTTGCATTAATCTGGCGGCCGAGGTCCAGGTGTAGTGCTGTGCCGGATCAGCGGGTGTTCTGCCTGTGGTCTGGATCAGCGGGTGTTCAGCCTGTGGTTTGGATCAGCGGGTGATCGGCGGGTGGTCTGGATCAGCGGGTGGTCTGGATCAGCGGGTGTTCAGCCTGTGGTCTGGATCAGCGGGTGTTCAGCATGTGGGCCGGATCAGCGGGTGTTCAGCATGTGGGCCACATCAGCGAGTGGGCCGGATCAGCGGGTATTCAGCTTGTGGTCTGGATCAGCGGGTGTTCAGCATGTGGGCCGGATCAGCGAGTGGGCCGGATCAGCGGGTGTTCAGCATGTGGGCCGGATCAGCGAGTGGGCCGGATCAGCGGGTGTTCAGCATGTGGGCCGCATCAGCGAGTGGGCCTGATCAGCGGGTGTTCAGCCTGTGGTCTGGATCAGCGGGTGTTCAGCCTGTGGTCTGGATCAGCGGGTGTTCAGCATGTGGGCCGGATCAGCGGGTGTTGAACAGATGATCCGGATTAGCAGGTGTGCCGTATCAGCAGGTGTTCATTGGGTGGGCCAGATCAACGGGTGTTCAGCGGGTGAGCTGGAGCAGTGGGTGTTCAGCGGTTTGGCCGGATCAGCGGGTGGACCAGATCAACGGGTGTTCAGCGGGTGGGCCAGATTAGCAGGTGTTCAGCGGGTGGGCCAGATTAGCAGGTGTTCAGTGGATATGCTGGATCAGCGGGTGTTCAGTGGATGTGCCGAATTAGTGGGTGGGCCAGATCAGCGGGTGTTCAGTGGGTGGTCCGGATCAGCGGGTGTTTAGCGGGTGGTCCGGGTCAGCGGGTGTTCAGCGGGTGGTCCGGAGGCGCCTCGTGCCCGGTGCCAGTTTTATACTGTCATCACCAGATATCCCAGGTTCCGGAGTCTCGCTGTATTATCCCATTCCTCTTATTTCTCGTGTTCCTCAGTGCGAAGGGTTAATTTCAGTTCTCCGCTCGGAACCTGTCGTTTTACCGGGAATTTGCTGTAAATCGTCGTCTTCCCGAGCGTCCGACAGGAAACAGCCACTTAATATAAATTAATGCTCATTATCATGAAACGCGGAAAGAACCGATAAATCCAAGAAAGCTGTTATGGTAATGAAGGCTGGAGCCGCGCCCGCGACATGGAGGGACGGACAAACCGCGTTGACCACACACCCACCAACAGCCACCAGACCGCACACCCACCAACAGCCACCAGACCGCCACTGACCGCACACCCACCAACAGCCACCAGACCGCCACTGACCGCACACCCACCAACAGCCACCAGACCGCCACTGACCGCACACCCACCAACAGCCACCAGACCGCCACTGACCGCACACCCACCAACAGCCACCAGACCGCCACTGACCGCACACCCACCAACAGCCACCAGACCGCCACTGACCGCACACCCACCAACAGCCACCAGACCGCCACTGACCGCACACCCACCAACAGCCACCAGACCGCCACTGACCGCACACCCACCAACAGCCACCAGACCGCCACTGACCGCACACCCACCAACAGCCACCAGACCGCCACTGACCGCACACCCACCAACAGCCACCAGACCGCCACTGACCGCACACCCACCAACAGCCACCAGACCGCCACTGACCGCACACCCACCAACAGCCACCAGACCGCCACTGACCGCACACCCACCAACAGCCACCAGACCGCCACTGACCGCACACCCACCAACAGCCACCAGACCGCCACTGACCGCACACCCACCAACAGCCACCAGACCGCCAGTGACCGCACACCCACCAACAGCCACCAGACCGCCACTGACCGCACACCCACCAACAGCCACCAGACCGCCACTGACCGCACACCCACCAACAGCCACCAGACCGCCACTGACCGCACACCCACCAACAGCCACCAGACCGCCACTGACCGCACACCCACCAACAGCCACCAGACCGCCAGTGACCGCACACCCACCAACAGCCACCAGACCGCCACTGACCGCACACCCACCAGACCGCCACTGACCGCACACCCATCAACAGCCACCAGACCGCCACTGACCGCACACCCACCAACAGCCACCAGACCGCCAGTGACCGCACACCCACCAGACCGCCAGTGACCGCACACCCACCAACAGCCACCAGACCGCCAGTGACCGCACACCCACCAACAGCCACCAGACCGCCAGTGACCGCACACCCACCAACAGCCACCAGACCGCCACTGACCGCACACCCACCAACAGCCACCAGACCGCCACTGACCGCACACCCACCAACAGCCACCAGACCGCCACTGACCGCACACCCACCAGACCGCCACTGACCGCACACCCACCAACAGCCACCAAAGCGCTGCACAGGAGGCGCAATACATCAGATCTGTACACTCTTTGTAACAACTGTCAGATAACAGAGAGCAATAAACTGTACTCACCTGTCCTACAGTCCCACCCCCAGTAATGGCTGATAACAGGGGGTGATAGATTGTACTCACCTGTCCTACAGTCTCCTCCCCCAGTAATGGCTGATAACAGGGAGTAATAGATTGTACTCACCTGTCCTACAGCCTCCTCCCCCAGTAATGGCTGATAACAGGGAGCAATAGACTGTACTCATCTGTCCTACAGTCTCCTCCCCCAGTAATGGCTGATAACAGGGGGTGATAGATTGTACTCACCTGTCCTACAGTCTCCTCCCCAAGTAATGGCTGATGACAGGGAGCAATAGACTGTACTCACCTGTCCTACAATCTCCTCCCCCAGTAATGGCTGATAACAGGGGGTGATAGATTGTACTCACCTGTCCTACAGTCTCCCCCCCCCAGTAATGGCTGATAACAGGGAGTAATAGATTATACTCACCTGTCCTACAGTCTCCTCCCCCAGTAATGGCTGATAACAGGGAGTAATAGATTGTACTCATTTGTCCTACAGTCTCCTCCCCCAGTAATGTCTGATAACAGGGAGTAATAGATTGTACTCACCTGTCCTACAGTCTCCTCCCCAAGTAATGGCTGATAACAGGGAGCAATAGACTGTACTCACCTGTCCTACAGTCTCCTCCCCCAGTAATAGCTGATAACAGGGAGCAATAGACTGTACTCACCTGTCCTACAGTCTCCTCCCCCAGTAATGGCTGATAACAGGGGGTGATGGATTGTACTCACCTGTCCTACAGTCTCCTCCCCAAGTAATGGCTGATAACAGGGAGCAATAGACTGTACTCACCTGTCCTACAGTCTCCTCCCCCAGTAATGGCTGATAACAGGGAGCAATAGACTGTACTCACCTGTACTACAGTCTCCTCCCCCAGTAATGGCTGATAACAGGGAGTAATAGATTGTACTTACCTGTCCTACAGTCTTCGCCCCCAGTAATGGCTGATAACAGAGAGTAATAGGTGTTATTCCTGTATATTATCAGCTCTGGGGCCCCCCTCCTCGCTCTCCCCGTATATTATTGGCACTGGGGCCTCTCTTCACCCTCCCGGTATATCAGCTGTGAGGAGTCCCGTCCTTGCCCTCCCTGCTTATTATCAGCTCTGGGGCCCCCTCCTCGCCCTCCCCATATATTATCTGCTGTGGGGCCCCCTCCTCGCCCTCCCAGCTTATTATCAGCTCTGGGGTCCCCTCCTGGCCCTCCCCATATATTATCTGCTCTGGGGCCCCCTCCTCGCCCTCCCTGTATATTATCGGCTCTGGGGCCCCCTCCTCGCCCTCCCCATATATTATCAGCTCTGGGGCCCCCTCCTCGCCCTCCCCATATATTATCTGCTCTGGGGCCCCCTCCTCGCCCTCCCAGCTTATTATCAGCTCTGGGGTCCCCTCCTCGCCCTCCCCATATATTATCTGCTCTGGGGCCCCCTCCTCGCCCTCCCTGTATATTATCGGCTCTGGGGCCCCCTCCTCGCCCTCCCCATATATTATCTGCTCTGGGGCCCCCTCCTCGCCCTCCCCATATATTATCTGCTGTGGGGCCCCCTCCTCGCCCTCCCAGCTTATTATCAGCTCTGGGGTCCCCTCCTCGCCCTCCCCATATATTATCTGCTCTGGGGCCCCCTCCTCGCCCTCCCCATATATTATCTGCTGTGGGGCCCCCTCCTCGCCCTCCCAGCTTATTATCAGCTCTGGGGTCCCCTCCTCGCCCTCCCCATATATTATCTGCTCTGGGGCCCCCTCCTCGCCCTCCCTGTATATTATCGGCTCTGGGGCCCCCTCCTCGCCCTCCCCATATATTATCTGCTCTGGGGCCCCCTCCTCGCCCTCCCTGTATATTATCGGCTCTGGGGCCCCCTCCTCGCCCTCCCTGTATATTATCGGCTCTGGGGCCCCCTCCTCGCTCTCCCCATATATTATCTGCTCTGGGGCCCCCTCCTCGCCCTCCCTGTATATTATTGGCTCTGGGGCCCCCTCCTCGCCCTCCCCATATATTATCTGCTCTGGGGCCCCCTCCTCGCCCTCCCAGTATATTATCGGCTCTGGGGCCCCCTCCTCGCCCTCCCCATATATTATCTACTCTGGGGCCCCCTCCTCGCCCTCCCTGTATATTATCGGCTCTGGGGCCCCCTCCTCGCCCTCCCTGTATATTATTGGCTCTGGGGCCCCCTCCTCGCCCTCCCTGTATATTATTGGCTCTGGGGCCCCCTCCTCGCCCTCTCTTTATATTATTGGCTCTGGGGCCCCTCCTCGCCCTCCCTGTATATTATTGGCTCTGGGGGCCCCTCCTCGCCCTCCCTGTATATTATTGGCTCTGGGGCCCCCTCCTCGCCCTCCCTGTATATTATCAGCTCTGAGTGGCCCCTCCTCGCCCTCCCTGTATATTATTGGCTCTGGGGCCCCCTCCTCATCCTACCTATATATTATCTGCTCTGGGGGCCCCTCCTCAACCTCCCTGTATATTATTGGCTCTGGGGGCCCCTCCTCGCCCTCCCTGTATATTATTGGCTCTGAGGGCCCCTCCTCGCCCTCCCTGTATATTATTGGCTCTGGGGGCCCCTCCTCGCCCTCCCTGTATATTATTGGCTCTGGGGGCCCCTCCTCGCCCTCCCAGCTTATTATCAGCTCTGGGGTCCCCTCCTGGCCCTCCCCATATATTATCTGCTCTGGGGCCCCCTCCTCGCCCTCCCTGTATATTATCGGCTCTGGGGCCCCCTCCTCGCCCTCCCCATATATTATCAGCTCTGGGGCCCCCTCCTCGCCCTCCCCATATATTATCTGCTCTGGGGCCCCCTCCTCGCCCTCCCAGCTTATTATCAGCTCTGGGGTCCCCTCCTCGCCCTCCCCATATATTATCTGCTCTGGGGCCCCCTCCTCGCCCTCCCTGTATATTATCGGCTCTGGGGCCCCCTCCTCGCCCTCCCCATATATTATCTGCTCTGGGGCCCCCTCCTCGCCCTCCCCATATATTATCTGCTGTGGGGCCCCCTCCTCGCCCTCCCAGCTTATTATCAGCTCTGGGGTCCCCTCCTCGCCCTCCCCATATATTATCTGCTCTGGGGCCCCCTCCTCGCCCTCCCCATATATTATCTGCTGTGGGGCCCCCTCCTCGCCCTCCCAGCTTATTATCAGCTCTGGGGTCCCCTCCTCGCCCTCCCCATATATTATCTGCTCTGGGGCCCCCTCCTCGCCCTCCCTGTATATTATCGGCTCTGGGGCCCCCTCCTCGCCCTCCCCATATATTATCTGCTCTGGGGCCCCCTCCTCGCCCTCCCTGTATATTATCGGCTCTGGGGCCCCCTCCTCGCCCTCCCTGTATATTATCGGCTCTGGGGCCCCCTCCTCGCTCTCCCCATATATTATCTGCTCTGGGGCCCCCTCCTCGCCCTCCCTGTATATTATTGGCTCTGGGGCCCCCTCCTCGCCCTCCCCATATATTATCTGCTCTGGGGCCCCCTCCTCGCCCTCCCAGTATATTATCGGCTCTGGGGCCCCCTCCTCGCCCTCCCCATATATTATCTGCTCTGGGGCCCCCTCCTCGCCCTCCCTGTATATTATCGGCTCTGGGGCCCCCTCCTCGCCCTCCCTGTATATTATTGGCTCTGGGGCCCCCTCCTCGCCCTCCCTGTATATTATTGGCTCTGGGGCCCCCTCCTCGCCCTCTCTTTATATTATTGGCTCTGGGGCCCCTCCTCGCCCTCCCTGTATATTATTGGCTCTGGGGGCCCCTCCTCGCCCTCCCTGTATATTATTGGCTCTGGGGCCCCCTCCTCGCCCTCCCTGTATATTATCAGCTCTGAGTGGCCCCTCCTCGCCCTCCCTGTATATTATTGGCTCTGGGGCCCCCTCCTCATCCTACCTATATATTATCTGCTCTGGGGGCCCCTCCTCAACCTCCCTGTATATTATTGGCTCTGGGGGCCCCTCCTCGCCCTCCCTGTATATTATTGGCTCTGAGGGCCCCTCCTCGCCCTCCCTGTATATTATTGGCTCTGGGGGCCCCTCCTCGCCCTCCCTGTATATTATTGGCTCTGGGGGCCCCTCCTCGCCCTCCCTGTATATTATTGTCTCTGGGGGCCTCCCCTCGCCCTCCCTTTATATTATTGGCTCTGGGGGCCCCTCCTCGCCCTCCCTGTATATTATTGGCTCTGGGGGCCCCTCCTCGCCCTCCCTGTATATTATTGGCTCTGGGGGCCCCTCCTCGCCCTCCCTGTATATTATTGGCTCTGGGGGCCCCTACTAGCCCTCCCTGTATATTATCGGTTCTGGGAGCCCCTCCTCGCTCTCCCTGTATATTATGTGCTCTGGGGGCACTTCCTAGCCTTCCCTGTATATTATCGGTTCTGGGGCCCCCTCCTCGCCCTCCCTGTATATTATCGGCTCTGGGGCCCCCTCCTCGCCCTCCCCATATATTATCTGCTCTGGGGGCCCCTCCTCGCCCTCCCTGTATATTATCGGCTCTGGGGCCCCCTCCTCTCCCTCTCTGTATATTATCAGCTCTGAGCGGCCCCCTCCTCGCCCAGTTGTCCGCTCCCCCACCCTCTGCCTCTCCTTCTTGCGGTGACCCCGGTGAATGGCGGCCGCCGCCTTCCTGCGCTTATAATGACTCGGCCACAGAACACAAATTAACTTCAATGAAAACACTTTGGAGGTCGGGGGTCGAGTCCGGGGGTCCTGCGCTGCGCTCCTTATAAGCTAATATCTGGGTCCATGACGAGGCAACAGCAATCTGCAATTATTCTATAAAGCCGCTCAATTACTCTGCTCCGTGTGACCACCCGCAGTCGGCACCGCCACACAGTGCTGAAAAGAGGGGTCACAATACTGGGCCCAGAGCTTCCCTGCTTCCCCCAGGGTCTGGGGTATAGTGACATGTGGGGGTCTCAGTGCTGCCCCCTAGGGTCCGGGGTATAGTGACATATGAGGGTCACCGTGCTGCCCCCTAGGGTCTGGGGTATAGTGACATGTGGAGGTCACTGTTCTTCCCCCAGGGTCCGGGGGAAAAGTGACGTGGGTGTCAACGTGTTGCCCCCAAGAATCGCCCCTGATACCTTGTCCCCCAGGCCATATGTCCTGCGTGTGCCTCCTTCCCCCAACCTCTCCCCGGTCTTGGTGCGGCGTGCTCCTCCTTCCCCCTGTTTTGGTGCTTTGTGCGCCTCCTTCTCCTGGCTTCTCCCGGTCTTGGTGCGGCATGCTCCTCCTCCCCCCACCCAGCTTCTCCCTGGTCTTGGTTCTGCATGGGCTTCCTTCGCCCGGTTTTGGTGCTGCGTGCGCCTCCTCCTGGCTTCTCCCCGGTCTTGGTGCTGTGTGCACCTCCTTTTCCCGGCTTCTCCCCGGTCTAGGTGCTGCATGCGCCTCCTTCCCCCGGTTTTGGTGCTGTGTGCGCCTCCTTCTCCTGGCTTCTCCCCGGTTTTGGTGCTGTGTGCGCCTCCTTCTCCTGGCTTCTCCCCGGTTTTGGTGCTGTGTGCTCGTCCTTCCCCCGGTTTTGGTGCTGTGTGCGCCTCCTTCTCCTGGCTTCTCCCCGGTTTTGGTGCTGTGTGCGCCTCCTTCTCCTGGCTTCTCCCCGGTTTTGGTGCTGTGTGTGCCTCCTTCTCCTGGCTTCTCCCCGGTTTTGGTGCTGTGTGCGCCTCCTTTTCCTGTCTTCTCCCCGGTTTTGGTGCTGTGTGCGCCTCCTTCTCCTGGCTTCTCCCCGGTTTTGGTGCTGTGTGCACCTCCTTCTCCTGGCTTCTCCCCGGTTTTGGTGCTGTGTGCGCCTCCTTCTCCTGGCTTCTCCCCGGTTTTGGTGCTGTGTGCGCCACCTTCTCCTGGCTTCTGCCCGGTTTTGGTGCTGTGTGCGCCTCCTTCTCCTGGCTTCTCCCCGGTTTTGGTGCTGTGTGCGCCTCCTTCTCCTGGCTTCTCCCCGGTTTTGGTGCTGTGTGCGCCTCCTTCTCCTGGCTTCTCCCCAGTTTTGGTGCTGTGTGCGCCTCCTTCTCCTGGCTTCTCCCCGGTTTTGGTGCTGTGTGCGCCTCCTTCTCCTGGCTTCTCCCCAGTTTTGGTGCTGTGTGCGCCTCCTTCTCCTGGCTTCTCCCCGGTTTTGGTGCTGTGTGCGCCGCCTCCTCCTGGCTTCTCCCCGGTTTTGGTGCTGTGTGCGCCTCCTTTTCCTGTCTTCTCCCCGGTTTTGGTGCTGTGTGCGCCTCCTTCTCCTGTCTTCTCCCCGGTTTTGGTGCTGTGTGCGCCTCCTTCTCCTGGCTTCTCCCCGGTTTTGGTGCTGTGTGCGCCTTCTTCTCCTGGCTTCTCCCCGGTTTTGGTGCTGTGTGCGCCTCCTTCTCCTGGCTTCTCCCCGGTTTTGGTGCAGTGTGCGCCTCCTTCTCCTGGCTTCTCCCCGGTTTTGGTGCTGTGTGCGCCTCCTTCTCCTGGCTTCTCCCCGGTTTTGGTGCTGTGTGCGCCTCCTTCTCCTGGCTTCTCCCCGGTTTTGGTGCTGTGTGCGCCTCCTTCTCCTGGCTTCTCCCCGGTTTTGGTGCTGTGTGCGCCTCCTTCTCCTGGCTTCTCCCCGGTTTTGGTGCTGTGTGCGCCTCCTTCTCCTGGCTTCTCCCCGGTTTTGGTGCTGTGTGCGCCTCCTTCTCCTGGCTTCTCCCCGGTTTTGGTGCTGTGTGCGCCTCCTTCTCCTGGCTTCTCCCCGGTTTTGGTGCTGTGTGCGCCTCCTTCTCCTGGCTTCTCCCCGGTTTTGGTGCTGTGTGCGCCTCCTTCTCCTGGCTTCTCCCCGGTTTTGGTGCAGTGTGCGCCTCCTTCTCCTGGCTTCTCCCCGGTTTTGGTGCTGTGTGCGCCTCCTTCTCCTGGCTTCTCCCCGGTTTTGGTGCTGTGTGCGCCTCCTTCTCCTGGCTTCTCCCCGGTTTTGGTGCTGTGTGCGCCTCCTTCTCCTGGCTTCTCCCCGGTTTTGGTGCTGTGTGCGCCTCCTTCTCTTGGCTTCTCCCTGGTTTTGGTGCAGTGTGCGCCTCCTCCTGGCTTCTCCCCGGTTTTGGTGCTGTGTGCGCCTCCTTCTGGCTTCTCCCCGGTTTTGGTGCTGTGTGCGCCTCCTTCTCTTGGCTTCTCCCCGGTTTTGGTGCTGTGTGCGCCTCCTTCTCCTGGCTTCTCCCCGGTTTTGGTGCTGTGTGCGCCTCCTTCTCTTGGCTTCTCCCCGGTTTTGGTGCTGTGTGCGCCTCCTTCTCCTGGCTTCTCCCCGGTTTTGGTGCTGTGTGCGCCTCCTTCTCCTGGCTTCTCCCCGGTTTTGGTGCTGTGTGCGCCTCCTTCTCCTGGCTTCTCCCCGGTTTTGGTGCTGTGTGCGCCTCCTTCTCCTGGCTTCTCCCCGGTTTTGGTGCTGTGTGCGCCTCCTTCTCCTGGCTTCTCCCCGGTTTTGGTGCTGTGTGCGCCTCCTTCTCCTGGCTTCTCCCCGGTTTTGGTGCTGTGTGCGCCTCCTTCTCCTGGCTTCTCCCCGGTTTTGGTGCTGTGTGCGCCTCCTTCTCCTGGCTTCTCCCCGGTTTTGGTGCTGTGTGCGCCTCCTTCTCCTGGCTTCTCCCCGGTTTTGGTGCTGTGTGCGCCTCCTTCTCCTGGCTTCTCCCCGGTTTTGGTGCTGTGTGCGCCTCCTTCTCCCGGCTTCTCCCCGGTTTTGGTGCTGTGTGCGCCTCCTTCTCCCGGCTTCTGCCCGGTTTTGGTGCTGTGTGCGCCTCCTTCTCCTGGCTTCTCCCCGGTTTTGGTGCTGTGTGCGCCTCCTTCTCTTGGCTTCTCCCCGGTTTTGGTGCAGTGTGCGCCTCCTTCTCCTGGCTTCTCCCCGGTTTTGGTGCTGTGTGCGCCTCCTTCTCCTGGCTTCTCCCCGGTTTTGGTGCTGTGTGCGCCTCCTTCTCCTGGCTTCTCCCCGGTTTTGGTGCTGTGTGCGCCTCCTTCTCCTGGCTTCTCCCCGGTTTTGGTGCAGTGTGCGCCTCCTTCTCCTGGCTTCTCCCTGGTTTTGGTGCAGTGTGCGCCTCCTTCTCCTGGCTTCTCCCTGGTTTTGGTGCAGTGTGCGCCTCCTTCTCCTGGCTTCTCCCCGGTTTTGGTGCTGTGTGCGCCTCCTTCTCCTGGCTTCTCCCCGGTTTTGGTGCTGTGTGCGCCTCCTTCTCCTGGCTTCTCCCTGGTTTTGGTGCAGTGTGCGCCTCCTTCTCCTGGCTTCTCCCCGGTTTTGGTGCTGTGTGCGCCTCCTTCTCCCGGCTTCTCCCCGGTTTTGGTGCTGTGTGCGCCTCCTTCTCCTGGCTTCTCCCCGGTTTTGGTGCAGTGTGCGCCTCCTTCTCCTGGCTTCTCCCCGGTTTTGGTGCAGTGTGCGCCTCCTTCTCCTGGCTTCTCCCCGGTTTTGGTGCTGTGTGCGCCTCCTTCTCCTGGCTTCTCCCCGGTTTTGGTGCTGTGTGCGCCTCCTTCTCCTGGCTTCTCCCTGGTTTTGGTGCAGTGTGCGCCTCCTTCTCCTGGCTTCTCCCCGGTTTTGGTGCTGTGTGCGCCTCCTTCTCCTGGCTTCTCCCCGGTTTTGGTGCTGTGTGCGCCTCCTTCTCCTGGCTTCTCCCTGGTTTTGGTGCAGTGTGCGCCTCCTTCTCTTGGCTTCTCCCTGGTTTTGGTGCAGTGTGCGCCTCCTTCTTCTGGCTTCTCCCTGGTTTTGGTGCTGTGTGCGCCTCCTTCTCCTGGCTTCTCCCCGGTTTTGGTGCTGTGTGCGCCTCCTTCTCTTGGCTTCTCCCTGGTTTTGGTGCTGTGTGCGCCTCCTTCTCCTGGCTTCTCCCTGGTTTTGGTGCAGTGTGCGCCTCCTTCTCCTGGCTTCTCCCCGGTTTTGGTGCTGTGTGCGCCTCCTTCTCCTGGCTTCTCCCCGGTTTTGGTGCTGTGTGCGCCTCCTTCTCCTGGCTTCTCCCCGGTTTTGGTGCTGTGTGCGCCTCCTTCTCTTGGCTTCTCCCCGGTTTTGGTGCTGTGTGCGCCTCCTTCTCCTGGCTTCTCCCCGGTTTTGGTGCTGTGTGCGCCTCCTTCTCCTGGCTTCTCCCCGGTTTTGGTGCAGTGTGCGCCTCCTTCTCCTGGCTTCTCCCTGGTTTTGGTGCAGTGTGCGCCTCCTTCTCCTGGCTTCTCCCCGGTTTTGGTGCTGTGTGCGCCTCCTTCTCCTGGCTTCTCCCCGGTTTTGGTGCTGTGTGCGCCTCCTTCTCCTGGCTTCTCCCTGGTTTTGGTGCAGTGTGCGCCTCCTTCTCTTGGCTTCTCCCTGGTTTTGGTGCAGTGTGCGCCTCCTTCTCCTGGCTTCTCCCTGGTTTTGGTGCTGTGTGCGCCTCCTTCTCCTGGCTTCTCCCCGGTTTTGGTGCTGTGTGCGCCTCCTTCTCTTGGCTTCTCCCTGGTTTTGGTGCAGTGTGCGCCTCTTTCCCCCAGCTTCTCCCCGGTCGCCGCGCTGCGTGTGTTTGGCGGTGACAGAAGTGGCGCGCAGGGAGGATCCTCAGAAGCGTCTCGCATGTCTGCAGCTCTCACCCAGCGAGTCCGCGATATCAAAGGGAATAATGCAGGAGTTTGTTCTGAAGTGAAGGGTCCGGGATTGTGAGACGATTATTATAAACGCCGATTCTGAAGCCGCCGACATCTCCGAAACCGCCAGAGATGGAGGGGGGGGACTTAAAGGGGAACAGACACAAAACCAGTGATAAGGCAGCAATGGTCCTGAAGACACGGCGCGCAGGCGCTGACAATCGCCCGGATCCCGGCCCCTGATCACCCCCCGTGTCCTCTGCCCGATGAGGACCCTCCATGAGTCGGAGGACTGGAGTGTTATCTCCCTCACCAAAGTGAGCTGAGGGTCCCAGGAGCACCAAACTGAAAGTGGAGGGTCTGTAATAAGACAGCACCTTTAAATAAGGGGTTAAAGGGGTCCTTGACATGCACTACACAGCCAGGAGAGCCAGTGCTGCGCCACGGATCATCCATGTTTTCTTCGACGCTCTGCAGAATGCGACGCTCTGCAGAATGCGATGCTCTGCAGAATGCGACGCTCTGCAGAATGCAATGCTCTGCAGAATGCGACGCTCTGCAGAATGCGATGCTCTGCAGAATGCGATGCTCTGCAGGGTGAGATCATGACCTTGGTCCGTCCTCTCGGATCGCTGCTCTGCGCTGTCTGTCATTGTTCTGGGCCAGCTGCTCCCTATATTCTGCGATTACACGCCGTCCCTTGTAGCCGCTGCTCATTGCGCTGCTGCGTCCCACCAAACATGCATGAAATAAAGCCGGGCTTCTCCAATTCCCCTCCATGGCCAATTCTAAGCGGAGGAGCCCCGGCCGCCCCTCCCCCATCCCCCGCCCCAGCTGTGTCCGTGCACAATCCTCCATCCAGGGCTGGATTTCACGCCGGAGATGAGGATTTTGGTGATATTAGCCTACCAACAACGGATCAAGTGACAAAGAAAGGGCATGACGACGGTGACCTGGCCTCCAATGCCGGGGTATGAGAAAGTCACCATGGGGGCCAAGGAATGGCTCCAATGGATTAATGATGTCACCAGGATTGTGATGTCATCAGTGAATGCGCCTCATGACTAACTCATAACAAACTGATCAGCCTCCGGGGTCTGTGATCTGCCGCCACTGTCCAGTGTGACTCGTGGTGCGCAGAGTCGTGCCCGTCACCTTCATTATGGTGGGAGGCTCTGAGAACGCTCCATGAGGTGACATCACAGCCCAACCTCTCATGTGACCGCTCTCTGCTCCGCAGGGGTGGAGTCTGATAAGATGATTTCACCAGTATCACACATGCAGGGCTGTGGTGAGAGGTTCCCCTGCTGGAGCCTCCATCTAACTGCTGCACAAGTATTATCCCATGTGAGGAGGAGGAGTGGTGACACAATGTCCTGAATATGATTGGCTGCTTGTCCTGTCTTGAGACTCCTCCCCTGCAGAGCTGAGTGGTCTTACATCCTATACAGGATGACCATGCTGCTTTGGAGACCCAGCCCTGGGTGGTCTGAGCCTGTGCGTCCCTTCTAGGAGGAGAGGACACGACAAGGGCAAGCAGCAGACTCTTCCCTGTGAGCCTTTGTCACATGGAGGAATAATACTGTAGACAGTGATCTGAATAGAGAGGGAGACCTGGAGAGGATCCTCCTTGTCTCAGGCTCCTCCCCCGCGGAGCAATCAAAGCATTCAATACATATAATGTAAATCATCACAGATCTGATGCTCGCTCTTCCTCATGAGTTGTGCATTGATTCCATGTTCTGCGTTCATATATTATATTAGTGGGGTGTGGCAGCACGGGAACATCCTTCTCTCAGGCTCCTCCCCTGAGGAACTATCGGGGGGTTTCATCCCGTGCTGGAGCCTGGTTAGTATGAAGCTTGGGATCTGGTAATAGCCCCTCCAGCAGCTGCCCCCTGTATCTGTGGAGTAGCACGAGCACACAATGAAGATTCTGCTCTGCGGAAGACACCTGGAAGGATCATCCTCTTCTCAGGATCCTCCCGTGAGGAGCATATATACAGGTTCATAAAGCAAACTAAATAGTTCATCCCATGGTGGAGCCCGGGTGCCGTGTGCATCATTATCCCACATCAAGGGCCACGATTAGAGACCCCCCGTCCTGTAGGAGCCTCCCTGTAACTGCCGGCAGTGGATAATGTGTGATTTCTGCTCTGCAGCTCATATATTATACTGCGGGGATGGAAGAGTCTCATCCATTATCTCTTCTTTCTTTATAAGTCACATAAAAGCTACCTGCATTAGGAATGAGGCTCTGAAGACAAATGTGCACTTTATCTTTTATGCCTCCTGAAAGCCGTTGTCAGCGCTCCAGATGTTGGCAATAAACGTGTGGCGCGGGGAGTGCGGAGGAGGCCGGGGCGTTCGCTGCGCACATCACAGCGCTGCGGGCTGCAATAAGTCATTACACCATGGCTGTAACTCCCGCTCTGCGCCGCCTATAGACATCCATTGTGCGGGATCAATGACAGCGTAACATACCGTTATACCACGCGTATAAAACCTCTGATTGCTGCAGCGAAGTGAACTGACTGCAAGATTTATCACCTCGCTCCAGCGCGGAGCAACCAGGAATAAAACCACCGTCACCGCCAGCGCCAATGTGAGGGAACCACAACGTCACCGAGAATCCGCCACTGAGAATCCGCCACCTCCAGCGCAAACGTGGGGGATCGGCAACACCACCAAGAATCCATCACATCCAGCGCGGAGCAACCAGGAATAAAACCACCGTCACCGCCAGCGCCAATGTGAGGGAACCACAACGTCACCGAGAATCCGCCACTGAGAATCCGCCACCTCCAGCGCAAACGTGGGGGATCGGCAACACCACCAAGAATCCATCACATCCAGCGCGGAGCAACCAGGAATAAAACCACCGTCACCGCCAGCGCCAATGTGAGGGAACCACAACGTCACCGAGAATCCGCCACTGAGAATCCGCCACCTCCAGCGCAAACGTGGGGGATCGGCAACACCACCAAGAATCCATCACATCCAGCGCGGAGCAACCAGGAATAAAACCACCGTCACCGCCAGCGCCAATGTGAGGGAACCACAACGTCACCGAGAATCCGCCACTGAGAATCCGCCACCTCCAGCGCAAACGTGGGGGATCGGCAACACCACAAAGAATCCATCACATCCAGCGCGGAGCAACCAGGAATAAAACCACCGTCACCGCCAGCGCCAATGTGAGGGAACCACAACGTCACCGAGAATCCGCCACTGAGAATCCGCCACCTCCAGCGCAAATGTGGGGGATCGGCAACACCACCAAGAATCCATCATATCCAGCGCGGAGCAACCAGGAATAAAACCACCGTCACCGCCAGCGCCAATGTGAGGGAACCACAACGTCACCGAGAATCCGCCACTGAGAATCCGCCACCTCCAGCGCAAACGTGGGGGATCGGCAACACCACCAAGAATCCATCACATCCAGCGCGGAGCAACCAGGAATAAAACCACCGTCACCGCCAGCGCCAATGTGAGGGAACCACAACGTCACCAAGAATCCGCCACTGAGAATCCGCCACCTCCAGCGCAAACGTGGGGGATCGGCAACACCACCAAGAATCCATCACATCCAGCGCGGAGCAACCAGGAATAAAACCACCGTCACCGCCAGCGCCAATGTGGAGGATCGGCAACACCACCAAGAATCCGCCACTGAGAATCCGCCGCCTCCAGTACAAATGTGAGGGATCGGCGAAATCACCAAGAATCCGCCAGCGCAAATGTGAGGGATCCACGCTACCACCGAGAATCCACGATGAGAATCCGCCACCTCCAGCGCAAATGTGAGGTATCGGCGAAATCACCAAGAATCCGCCACCGCCAGCGCAAATGTGAGGGATCCACGCTGCCACTGAGAATCCACCACGAGAATCCGCCGCCTCCAGCGCAAATGTGAGGGATCGGCGAAACCACCAAGAATCCGTCACAAGAATCCGCCACCTCCAGCACAAATGTGAGGGAACCGCGACATCACCGAGAATCCGCCACCTGGAGCTTATCTCACAGAGGCTGGATGTAACTGTAGCAGCCCCTCAGCTGTGAGGCGTGATGTAAGCGGTAAAGGTTTCGTTGTCATTGATTCAGAGCAGAGAAAATGGTGAGGAATAGAGGAGGGCGGCGGAGAGGCGCTCCCACGGAAATCCCCCATTTACATCAGGTATCAGAATCGCTGCATTTAGGAAACGTTATGTAAGCGGAACCAATCCAGCGAGCACCCCGCTGCCCCCTGCCACAATGGCCCCGCCCTGCTGAGTGATGGCCCCGCCCTGCTGAGTGATGGCTCCGCCCTGATGCCCCTCCCCAGTGAGTGATGGTCCCGCCTCCGCGGAGCGGCCCATGGAGGATGTGAATGTCCTGTAGACGAGGGCAGCCAGTCATCCTGCCGCAGTCCTTCTCCCTCGCACTGACTCTGCGGACCGGTCGTCTGGGACTTGTGGTTCTCCAGCCACTGTCATCAGGCTGTGTGTAGAGGATACAGGCAGCCGCCGTCAGCTCTGCTACATGTGTAATGTGCTTCTGGCCGGCTGCCCGCGACCTGCTGTAATATCTGCTAAATGCTGCATTGTATGGAAAGCAATAAACCGCCCACCCCCCCACCCCGGGCGCCGGGAAAAGCAGGAAATTAGCACAGAAGGATCACATCCTGCAGATTATTGCACCACGGAACATGGCTGTGTCCTCCATGCCTCCGACTGCTTGCTCTGCAGAGCATTACACCACTGACCATCTGCAGAGCATCGCTCCAACCTCCTGACAAATACAGTGCTATTCTACAGATTATCACAGTGTGACCTCCCTGCAGAGCATCGCTCCCTCCACCTCCTGACTCGTACAGTGCTACAGTCTGCAGATTATCACAGTGTGGCCTCCCTGCAGAGCATCGCTCCCTCCACCTCCTGACTCATACAGTGTTATTCTGCAGATTATCACAGTGTGACCTCCCTGCAGAGCATCGCTCCCTCCACCTCCTGACTCGTACAGTGCTACAGTCTGCAGATTATCACAGTGTGGCCTCCCTGCAGAGCATCGCTCCCTCCACCTCCTGACTCATACAGTGTTATTCTGCAGATTATCACAGTGTGACCTCCCTGCAGAGCATCGCTCCCTCCACCTCCTGACTCATACAGTGTTATTCTACAGATTATCACAGTGTGACCTCCCTGCAGAGCATCGCTCCCTCCACCTCCTGACTCGTACAGTGCTACAGTCTGCAGATTATCACAGTGTGGCCTCCCTGCAGAGCATCGCTCCCTCCACCTCCTGACTCATACAGTGTTATTCTGCAGATTATCACAGTGTGACCTCCCTGCAGAGCATCGCTCCCTCCACCTCCTGACTCATACAGTGTTATTCTACAGATTATCACAGTGTGACCTCCCTGCAGAGCATCGCTCCCTCCACCTCCTGACTCGTACAGTGCTACAGTCTGCAGATTATCACAGTGTGGCCTCCCTGCAGAGCATCGCTCCCTCCACCTCCTGACTCATACAGTGTTATTCTGCAGATTATCACAGTGTGACCTCCCTGCAGAGCATCGCTCCCTCCACCTCCTGACTCGTACAGTGCTACAGTCTGCAGATTATCACATTGCGGCCTCCCTGTAGAGCATCGCTTCCTCCACCTCCTGACTCGTATAGTGCTATATTTTGCAGATCATCACATTGAGGCCTCCCTGCAGAGCATCGCTCCCGCCACCTCGACTCATACAGTACTATATTCTGCAGACTATTGCACAACGTGGCCTCCCTGCAGAGTATCGCTTCCTCCACCTCCTAACTTTGTATTCACTACTGAGCAGTGGAGAGATTTGAAGGTTTGGTGCCTGAGAGCAGAATTGTGAGTGCAGCTCTGGCTGTGACTGGAGCATGGCCAGATAGCAGTGAGGATGGTCTTGTGCTCTGTACAGTCAGTATGGCGATGGGCGGCAGCGTTTGGGGCGGTGGTTTATTCTGGGGGTGCGTCCTCTGGCTTCAGCTCTTTTTCGGCGTCGCACTAACAGCTTTTCCATCCGCAGATTCCTGTAATTATACTTCAATTAACCTTTACCGACAAGTCATCTGCTGCTTACTTTCTGCACGTTTCTATAGCAACCAAGGCGAAAAACCGCGCGGTGACCCCGTGTGGTGCGGCCATTGTTGTGGTGACATTTGCGGAGGGCGAGGCTGGGGTCAGATAACATTGTAGCGGCTAATTATTCGGTAATAGTGTCACCTTTGGGTGCCAGTGGTGACTCCGCAGTTTGCGCCGGGCGCGGTCGGGGTGCTGCCGCCGTCGTATCTGAGCGTCGCCTCCACTTCCTGCTCTGGAGGCGCCAGATCCGAATCTGCAGGATGAACACAACAGCTCCTTGTGCTGAGAAATGAGAGGAGTGAAGTATGTGACCCCCAGAGTGACCGAGCGGCTCCTACAGGGGGGAGAAAAGTCTTCTTCTTTTGGCGAAACTGTTCCTCTTCTTCTTCCATCTTCTTCTTTTGGTGGAGCCGTTCCTCTTATTCTTCTTCCATCTTCTTCTTTTGGTGGAGCTGTTCCTCATATTCCTCTTCCATCTTCTTCTTTTGGTGGAGCTGTTCCTCATATTCCTCTTCCATCTTCTTCTTTTGGTGGAGCTGTTCCTCTTATTCTTATTCCATCATCTTATTTTGGTGAAGCCATTCCTCTTATTCTTCTTCCATCTTCTTCTTTTGGTGGAGCTGTTCCTCTTATTCTTCTTCCATCTTCTTCTTTTGGTGGAGCTGTTCCTCTTATTCTTATTCCATCATCTTATTTTGGTGAAGCCATTCCTCTTATTCTTCTTCCATCTTCTTCTTTTGGTGGAGCTGTTCATCTTATTCTTCTTCCATCTTCTTCTTTTGGTGGAGCTGTTCCTCTTATTCTTCTTCCATCTTCTTCTTTTGGTGAAGCCATTCCTCTTATTCTTCTTTCATCTTCTTCTTTTGGTGGAGCTGTTCCTCTTATTCTTCTTCCATCTTCTTCTGTTGGTGGAGCTGTTCCTCTTATTCTTCTTCCATCATCTTCTTTTGGTGAAGCCATTCCTCTTATTCTTCTTTCATCTTCTTCTTTTGGTGAAGCCATTCCTCTTATTCTTCTTCCATCTTCTTCTTTTGGTGGAGCTGTTCATCTTATTCTTCTTCCATCTTCTTCTTTTGGTGGAGCTGTTCCTCTTATTCTTCTTCCATCTTCTTCTTTTGGTGAAGCCATTCCTCTTATTCTTCTTTCATCTTCTTCTTTTGGTGGAGCTGTTCCTCTTATTCTTCTTCCATCTTCTTCTGTTGGTGGAGCTGTTCCTCTTATTCTTCTTCCATCATCTTCTTTTGGTAAAGCTGTTCCTCTTCTTCCATCTTCTTCTTTTGGTGCCGTTCCTCTTCTTCTTCCATCTTCTTCTTTTGGTGAAGCCGTTCCTCTTATTCTTCTTCCATCATCTTCTTTTGGTAAAGCTGTTCCTCTTCTTTCATCTTCTTCTTTTGGTGAAGCCGTTCCTCTTCTTCCATCTTCTTTTGGTGCCGTTCCTCTTCCATCTTCTTCTTTTGGTGAAGCCGTTCCTCTTCCATCTTCTTCTTTTGGTGAAGACGTTCCTCTTATTCTTCTTCCATCTTCTTCTTTTGGTGAAGCCGTTGCTCTTATTCTTCTTCCATCTTCTTCTTTTGGTGAAGCCGTTCCTCTTCCATCTTCTTCTTTTGGTGAAGCCGTTCCTCTTCCATCTTCTTCTTTTGGTGAAGCCGTTCCTCTTATTCTTCTTCCATCTTCTTCTTTTGGTGAAGACGTTCCTCTTATTCTTCCATCTTCTTCTTTTGGTGAAGCCGTTCCTCTTTCATCTTCTTCTTTTGGTGAAGTCGTTCCTCTTATTCTTCCATCTTCTTCTTTTGGTGAAGCCATTCCTCTTTCATCTTCTTCTTTTGGTGAAGTCGTTCCTCTTATTCTTCTTCCATCGTCTAAATTTGGTGAAGCCATTCCTCTTATTCTTCTTCCATCTTCTTCTTTTGGTGGAGCCGTTCCTCTAATTCTTCTTCCATCGTCTTCATGTGGTGAAGCCGTTCCTCTTCTTCTTCTCCTGATTTGGAGGTCGCTCAGGGTCGTTGAGCTGAAAGGTTAAATTCATCTTCAGCTTTTTAGCGGAGGCCGGAAGGTTTTGATACCGAATTTTCTGTTATTTGTTCTGTCCATAAGTCCCTCCCCTTTGAATAAAGCCTGAGTTCCCGCTGCCAATAATCGGTCCCCGAGGACAATGCTGTAGGGAGGGGGATCTTCTGGGGAGGCGCCATGGTGACTTTGTACATTTTGGAAGTTCCCCCTCATCTGATCAGACAGAGCGTTTCTTGCTTTTGGTCAACATGATGGAAGTTTTGCTAGAACACAGCCGGCCTGGATGTTTTTCTTCCATCTTGCCCCCTCCCCCACAGGCCGGACACATGAAGAATACGGGAGATTGTTGTCACATGCCGGACATGACCAGGGCTGGACAGAATTCCTGCAGCTCCTTTAATGTTGCTGTCGGCCTCCCAGACTCCTGGGCCGCTCTTCTTCTTTTCTTCTTCATCCTTTTCTCAGGGTCGTTTTCCAGTTCTCGGTGAAGTCACCGTTGTGCCGGATTTCAGCCTCTCCTTGATGATGTCTTCTGAGGATCCATGGTGAATCTAATTCCCGGAATATGGTTTTGTTCCTTCTCCTGGCTGATCACTTTTCACCTTGAGATCTGAGTCTGGACACAATCACAGCAGGCGGCGCTCACACTTATGCAACCACATTTATACAGATTGTGGGCGAAATTAAAGCGGAAAAGTCCGGAAATGATTCTTCATAGAAACCTGGGATTTTTACAGGGGTGTGTAGACTTTATATCCAAACGTGAAGGAGGATTCACCTACAACATCTCAGATCTCATACTTACACTCCCAGAAAGAAAATCACAGCGCAAAGTCCTACAGCTGAGAGCGAGAAAGCTGCGAAGATAACAGAACTATGCTTACAGCTCTGGAGTATAATACAGCTTAAGTAATGTAATGTGTGTACACAGTGACTGCACCAGCAGAATAGTGAGTGCAGCTCTGGAGTATAATACAGGAGGTAACTCAGGCTCAGTAATGTATGTACACAGTGACTGCACCAGCAGAATAGTGAGTGCCGCTCTGGAGGATAATACAAGAGGTAACTCAGGATCAGTAATGTATGTACACAGTGACTGCACCAGCAGAATAGTGAGTGCAGCTCTGGAGTATAATACAGGAGGTAACTCAGGATCAGTAATGTAATGTATGTACACAGTGACTGCAGCAGCAGAATAGTGAGCGCAGCTCTGGAGTATAATACAAGAGGTAACTCAGGATCAGTAATGTAATGTATGTACACAGTGACTGCACCAGCAGAATAGTGAGTGCAGCTCTGGAGGATAATACAGGAGGTAACTCAGGATCAGTAATGTAATGTATGTACACAGTGACTGCACCAGCAGAATAGTGAGTGCAGCTCTGGAGTATAATACAGGAGGTAACTCAGGCTCAGTAATGTATGTACACAGTGACTGCACCAGCAGAATAGTGAGTGCAGCTCTGGAGGATAATACAAGAGGTAACTCAGGATCAGTAATGTATGTACACAGTGACTGCACCAGCAGAATAGTGAGTGCAGCTCTGGAGTATAATACAGGAGGTAACTCAGGATCAGTAATGTAATGTATGTACACAGTGACTGCAGCAGCAGAATAGTGAGCGCAGCTCTGGAGTATAATACAAGAGGTAACTCAGGATCAGTAATGTAATGTATGTACACAGTGACTGCACCAGCAGAATAGTGAGTGCAGCTCTGGAGTATAATACAGGAGGTAGCTCGGGATCAGTCCGCGGTTAGTTCTCGGGGGGTGTGTATACTTCTGGCATTGTGCTGGGCTCTCGTTACCGTCTTGTCTGATCACACACGATTTCTCAGCCATTTCTTCGCCTCTGCAGGGGGTGCGAGGCCCAGTGTTTCTGTGAATGAGAGAATCCACGTTTTTGTCTCTCCCGTCGCTGCAGAATGAACATATTTCATGTAGAAATAATGTCTTTGTCTCGTCTCCTGCCGTGAGATATTCATCACTCATATCTGCAGAAAATCATAGGAACTACAGATCCCAGCATCTCATCCCAAGACCATACAATAGCATTGAATTGTGCCATTCTTAAAGGGCCAGTGACCCTTTAGCAATACTGGGCCACAGAAGAATTGGGCCCCGAGGAGAGACAGATCAGGGCCGTATTTCCTCCCATGGTGGTGGAATATATGGTCTATTAGCTGCGCCAGTAACTTGCATGTTGCAGACCTTACTGACGAGGTTGTGGCTCCTGGGGGCCCCTGATGGTGTTTGCAGCTCTAGTGACAGTAACGGGTCTGTGCCTGTTTACACTGTAGGTGACCTGTATAATGGGGTTTGTAGGGCGATGCGGATGTTTCCTTATGTTCTATACAGAAATCATAAACCTCAGATTGTGAACACGTTCCTCAGCGTCGTGGGAAATCTTTCAGTTAAATTATAAAATCATCAGAGAGTGAATCTGCCATGTGCTGACCAGTAGTCACCACTTCCCCGCCATATGCAGAACGACTAAGGCGGGCTTTGCACACTACGACATCGCAGGTGCGATGTCGGTGGGGTCATGTCGAAAGTGACGCACATCCGGCATCGCAGGCGACATCGTAGTGTGTAAAGCCTAGATGATACGATTAACGAGCGCAAAAGCGTCCTAATCGTATCATCAGTGCAGCGTCGGCGTAATCCATAATTACCTTGCTGCGACGGTCCGATGTTGTTCCTCGCTCCTGCGGCGGCATACATCGCTGTGTGTGAAGTTGCAGGAGCGAGGAAAATCTCCTACCGGCGTCACCGCGGCTCCCGTCGGCTATGCGGAAGGACAGAGGTGGGCTTCTATTGGCCGCCTGCCGTGTGACGTCGCAGTGACGCCGCACGACCCGCCCCCTTAATAAGGAGGCGGGTCGCTGGCCAGAGCGACGTCGCAGGGCAGGTGAGTGCGTGTGAAGCTGCCGTAGCGTTAATGTTCGCTACGCCAGCTATCACCACATATCGCAGCTGCGATGGGGGTGGGGACTATCGCGTGCGACATCGCAAGCATCGGCTAGCAATGTCGCAACGTGCAAAGTACCCCTAAGGGGCAAAAGCAACCATTTCCACTAACAATCAGCAGAATTGTGAGCGCAGCTCTGGACTTGTGGGCTGTGATGGGGTTGGTAGCATTGTATGGGCATTAGCATCCAAGATAATTGGGTTCAGGATCTGGAGGCAATGATTTGAGGCTTCTCGTAGAAATCACACCGACACCGCTCCACAATCACCTGATATTTACTCTTTTTTGAAGAAAAGTTGTTATAATGGGCAGCGGTGTCATTACCGATATCAAGGGTGATGGTGACTCGGCCACCCCAGGGCTTTGGGTGACTCTATGTCGGGCTGGACTAGTCCGGGGTAGTCAGCAGTGGCGGGGCCCGATTCCGTGGCCCTGGTGGGGTCAGTTAATGTGGCGGTATTGGGGGTGATGATAGTGTTAAGGTTTATATAAGATTCGTGACGCCCCCTGTGGTAATTTGCAGCTATGGAGCCGCAGCTGCTGGGAGGGACCTCCGGGGCTGGTGTTATGGCAGCTATGGAGCCGCAACTGCTGGGAGGGACCTCCGGGGCTGGTGTTATGGCAGCTATGGAGCCGCAGCTGCTGGGAGGGACCTCCGGGGCTGGTGTTATGGCAGCTATGGAGCCGCAGCTGCTGGGAGGGACCTCCGGGGCTGGTGTTATGGCAGCTATGGAGCCGCAGCTGCTGGGAGGGACCTCCGGGGCTGGTGTTATGGCAGCTATGGAGCCGCAACTGCTGGGAGGGACCTCCGGGGCTGGTGTTATGGCAGCTATGGAGCCGCAGCTGCTGGGAGGGACCTCCGGGGCTGGTGTTATGGCAGCTATGGAGCCGCAGCTGCTGGGAGGGACCTCCGGGGCTGGTGTTATGGCAGCTATGGAGCCGCAGCTGCTGGGAGGGACCTCCGGGGCTGGTGTTATGGCAGCTATGGAGCCGCAGCTGCTGGGAGGGACCTCCGGGGCTGGTGTTATGGCAGCTATGGAGCCGCAGCTGCTGGGAGGGACCTCCGGGGCTGGTGTTATGGCAGCTGAGGTGTTTCTTGCTCTCCACAGGTAGAGCGGGGACCCCGGGGCAACCTTTGGTGCTTGGTACAGTCTATGGTGTTTGTGGACGAGGTGCAGGATAAAGCAGACGACACAGGGATTGCAGTTAAGATGTTTACTCACAGTTTAGTCTCAATTCGGCGCTGTCCGGTTGCCCACGGCGTGCCAGGATCCACTGTCAGGTGCCTCCGCCGATCCCGGGTAGTTCAGAGGTCAGTAACGGTGCACCCCTCCTGTGTCTCTCTCCTGACTGACTTCTCAGCACTTAACCCTTTTAGCTGGTCTCGGCCTCCACCACAGACAGGGCCTGTACAAAGGGGGCTAACCGCAGTTGTATCTTGCCCCCTTCACCGGGGATCTGTGGCAGGTGGTGGCCCCGGGCGCTTGCAACCGCCCTCGGCCTTCGGTGTTACTTTATGAGGAATTGTCTTTCTTCCCTCTGTCTGAGGACCGTCCCCGAATGCAGCCAGATCCCTCCACCCGATCTTCCTGTGGAACAGGCCACGAGCCAATATGCCCTTCCGTGGCCCTGGAATCCTTTCTTTTGGTGTCACCTGGGCCTAACTAGACCCCAGGATCTCCACCAGGAACCTCCTTCTGTCACTTTCCTGAGGTAACTACCTCCCCCTCACATTCTCCTGAGGTAACTACCTCCCCCTCACACTCTCCTGAGGTAACTACCTCCCCCTCACACTCTCCTGAGGTAACTACCTCCCCCTCACACTCTCCTGAGGTAACTACCTCCCCCTCACACTCTCCTGAGGTAACTACCTCCCCCTCACACTCTCCTGAGGTAACTACCTCCCTCTCACACTCTCCTGAGGTAACTACCTCCCCCTCACACTCTCCTGAGGTAACTACCTCCCCCTCACACTCTCCTGAGGTAACTACCTCCCTCTCACACTCTCCTGAGGTAACTACCTCCCCCTCACACTCTCCTGAGGTAACTACCTCCCTCTCACACTCTCCTGAGGTAACTACCTCCCCCTCACACTCTCCTGAGGTAACTACCTCCCTGTCACACTCTCCTGAGGTAACTACCTCCCTGTCACACTCCTCCTGAGGTAACTACCTCCCTCTCACACTCTCCTGAGGTAACTACCTCCCTCTCACACTCTCCTGAGGTAACTACCTCCCTCTCACACTCTCCTGAGGTAACTACCTCCCCCTCACACTCTCCTGAGGTAACTACCCCCCTCTCACACTCTCCTGAGGTAACTACCTCCCTCTCACACTCTCCTGAGGTAACTACCTCCCTCTCACACTCTCCTGAGGTAACTACCTCCCCCTCACACTCTCCTGAGGTAACTACCTCCCTCTCACACTCTCCTGAGGTAACTACCTCCCTCTCACACTCTCCTGAGGTAACTACCTCCCTCTCACCCTCTCCTGAGGTAACTACCTCCCCCTCACACTCTCCTGAGGTAACTACCTCCCTCTCACACTCTCCTGAGGTAACTACCTCCCTCTCACACTCTCCTGAGGTAACTACCTCCCCCTCACACTCTCCTGAGGTAACTACCTCCCTCTCACACTCTCCTGAGGTAACTACCTTCCTCTCACACTCTCCTGAGGTAACTACCTCCCTCTCACACTCTCCTAAGGTAACTACCTCCCTCTCACACTCTCCTGAGGTAACTACCTCCCTCTCACACTCTCCTGAGGTAACTACCTCCCCCTCACACTCTCCTGAGGTAACTACCTCCCTCTCACACTCTCCTGAGGTAACTACCTCCCCCTCACACTCTCCTGAGGTAACTACCTCCCTCTCACACTCTCCTGAGGTAACTACCTCCCTCTCACACTCTCCTCACTCCTCCGCTCCTCCTGACAGACTGACTACTGAACTCCCTGGTTTCCTTATCTACTCTCACTTGCTGACTCCTCCCACACACCCAATTGGTGTGTGCAAGCTTTGGTCTGTGGACCGGAATACGACCTCATTGTTACCCAGGATGGGACATCACACCTCTGGCGGAGGTGCAATATCTCTGTGGTGACGGAAGCCTCAGGGGCACCACAATGGCAATTTATGTAGTGGTACCTGTGGTGGCCTTGTAATTGGTGGTGGCCTTGTAATTGGTGGTGGCCTTGTAATTGGTGGTGGCCTTGTAGGCAGTTGTGGACATGTAGATGGTGGTGGCTTTGTAGGTGGTGGTGGTTTTTGAAGCGGCAGTGTTTTAGGCAGTGGCCTTGTGGGTGGCAGTGGTGTTGGAGGTGATGGCCTGATAGATGGTGGTGGACTTGTAGGTGGCGGCGGCCTTGTAGGTGATGGTGATCTTGAACACAGTAGTGGACATGTAGGTAGTGCTTGCCTTGTAGGTGGTAGTGGATGTGTAGGTTTTGGTGGTGGTATAGGCAGTGGCTTTGTAGATGGCAGTGGACTTGTAGGTGATGGTGGTGGACCTGTAGATGATAATGGCCTTGTAGGTGGCACTGGTCTTGTAGGTGGTGGTGAATGGGTAGGTGGCGGTGGACGTGTAGTCTGGCGGTGGACATGTAGGTGGCGGTGGACATGTAGGTGGCTGTGGACGTGTAGGTTGCGGTGCACGGGTAGGTGGCGGTGCACGGGTAGGTGGCGGTGCATGGGTAGGTGGTGGTGAATGGGTAGGTGGCGGTGGACGTGTAGGTTGCAGTGCACGGGTAGGTGGCGGTGGACGTGTAGGTTGCGGTGCACGGGTAGGTGGCGGTGTAGGTGGCGGTGCACGGGTAGGTGGCGATGGACAGGTAGGTGGCGGTGCACGTGTAGGTGGCGGTGCATGGGTAGGTGGTGGTGAATGGGTAGGTGGCGGTGGACGTGTAGGTTGCAGTGCACGGGTAGGTGGCGGTGGACGTGTAGGTTGCAGTGCACGGGTAGGTGGCTGTGGACGTGTAGGTTGCGGTGCACGGGTAGGTGGCGGTGCATGGGTAGGTGGTGGTGAATGGGTAGGTGGCGGTGGACGTGTAGGTTGCAGTGCACGGGTAGGTGGCGGTGGACGTGTAGGTTGCAGTGCACGGGTAGGTGGCTGTGGACGTGTAGGTTGCAGTGCACGGGTAGGTGGCTGTGCATGGGTAGGTGGTGGTGAATGGGTAGGTGGCGGTGGACGTGTAGGTTGCGGTGCACGGGTAGGTGGCGGTGCATGGGTAGGTGGTGGTGAATGGGTAGGTGGCGGTGGACGTGTAGGTTGCGGTGCACGGGTAGGTGGCGGTGCATGGGTAGGTGGTGGTGAATGGGTAGGTGGCGGTGGACGTGTAGGTGGCGGTGCACGGGTAGGTGGCGGTGTAGGTGGCGGTGCACGGGTAGGTGGCGATGGACAGGTAGGTGGCGGTGCACGTGTAGGTTGCAGTGCACGGGTAGGTGGCGGTGGACGTGTAGGTTGCAGTGCACGGGTAGGTGGCGGTGGACGTGTAGGTTGCAGTGCACGGGTAGGTGGCTGTGGACGTGTAGGTTGCGGTGCACGGGTAGGTGGCGGTGCATGGGTAGGTGGTGGTGAATGGGTAGGTGGCGGTGGACGTGTAGGTGGCGGTGCACGGGTAGGTGGCGGTGTAGGTGGCGGTGCACGGGTAGGTGGCGATGGACAGGTAGGTGGCGGTGCACGTGTAGGTTGCAGTGCACGGGTAGGTGGCTGTGGACGTGTAGGTTGCAGTGCACGGGTAGGTGGCTGTGCATGGGTAGGTGGTGGTGAATGGGTAGGTGGCGGTGGACGTGTAGGTTGCGGTGCACGGGTAGGTGGCGGTGCACGGGTAGGTGGCGGTGCATGGGTAGGTGGTGGTGAATGGGTAGGTGGCGGTGGACGTGTAGGTTGCGGTGCACGGGTAGGTGGCGGTGCATGGGTAGGTGGTGGTGAATGGGTAGGTGGCGGTGGACGTGTAGGTGGCGGTGCACGGGTAGGTGGCGGTGTAGGTGGCGGTGCACGGGTAGGTGGCGATGGACAGGTAGGTGGCGGTGCACGTGTAGGTTGCAGTGCACGGGTAGGTGGCTGTGGACGTGTAGGTTGCGGTGCACGGGTAGGTGGCTGTGCATGGGTAGGTGGTGGTGAATGGGTAGGTGGCGGTGGACGTGTAGGTTGCGGTGCACGGGTAGGTGGCGGTGCATGGGTAGGTGGTGGTGAATGGGTAGGTGGCGGTGGACGTGTAGGTTGCAGTGCACGGGTAGGTGGCGGTGCATGGGTAGGTGGCGGTGGACGTGTAGGTTGCAGTGCACGGGTAGGTGGCTGTGGACGTGTAGGTTGCGGTGCACGGGTAGGTGGCGGTGCATGGGTAGGTGGTGGTGAATGGGTAGGTGGCGGTGGACGTGTAGGTTGCAGTGCACGGGTAGGTGGCTGTGGACGTGTAGGTTGCGGTGCACGGGTAGGTGGCGGTGCATGGGTAGGTGGTGGTGAATGGGTAGGTGGCGGTGGACGTGTAGGTTGCAGTGCACGGGTAGGTGGCTGTGGACGTGTAGGTTGCGGTGCACGGGTAGGTGGCGGTGCACGGGTAGGTGGCGGTGGACGTGTAGGTTGCGGTGCACGGGTAGGTGGCGGTGCATGGGTAGGTGGCGGTGGACGTGTAGGTGGCGGTGCACGTGTAGGTTGCAGTGCACGGGTAGGTGGCGGTGGACGTGTAGGTTGCAGTGCATGGGTAGGTGGCGGTGGACGTGTAGGTTGCAGTGCATGGGTAGGTGGCGGTGCACGTGTAGGTTGCAGTGCACGGGTAGGTGGCGGTGGACGTGTAGGTTGCAGTGCACGGGTAGGTGGCGGTGGACGTGTAGGTTGCAGTGCATGGGTAGGTGGCGGTGGACGTGTAGGTTGCAGTGCACGGGTAGGTGGCGGTGCATGGGTAGGTGGCGGTGGACGTGTAGGTTGCAGTGCACGGGTAGGTGGCGGTGGACGTGTAGGTTGCGGTGCACGGGTAGGTGGCTGTGGACGTGTAGGTTGCGGTGCACGGGTAGGTGGCTGTGGACGTGTAGGTGGCGGTGCATGGGTAGGTGGTGGTGAATGGGTAGGTGGCGGTGGACGTGTAGGTTGCGGTGCACGGGTAGGTGGCGGTGGACAGGTAGGTGGCGGTGCACGTGTAGGTGGCGGTGTAGGTGGCGGTGCACGTGTAGGTGGCGGTGTAGGTGGCGGTGCACGGGTAGGTGGCGGTGGACAGGTAGGTGGCGGTGTAGGTGGCGGTGGACAGGTAGGTGGCGGTGCACGTGTAGGTGGCGGTGTAGGTTGCGGTGCACGGGTAGGTGGCGGTGCATGGGTAGGTGGCTGTGGACGTGTAGGTTGCGGTGCACGGGTAGGTGGTGGTGAATGGGTAGGTGGTGGTGAATGGGTAGGTGGCGGTGGACGTGTAGGTTGCGGTGCACGGGTAGGTGGCGGTGTAGGTGGCGGTGCACGGGTAGGTGGCGGTGGACAGGTAGGTGGCGGTGTAGGTGGCGGTGGACAGGTAGGTGGCGGTGCACGTGTAGGTGGCGGTGTAGGTTGCGGTGCACGGGTAGGTGGCGGTGCATGGGTAGGTGGCTGTGGACGTGTAGGTTGCGGTGCACGGGTAGGTGGTGGTGAATGGGTAGGTGGTGGTGAATGGGTAGGTGGCGGTGGACGTGTAGGTTGCGGTGCACGGGTAGGTGGCGGTGTAGGTGGCGGTGCACGGGTAGGTGGCGGTGGACAGGTAGGTGGCGGTGTAGGTGGCGGTGGACAGGTAGGTGGCGGTGCACGTGTAGGTGGCGGTGTAGGTTGCGGTGCACGGGTAGGTGGCGGTGCATGGGTAGGTGGCTGTGGACGTGTAGGTTGCGGTGCACGGGTAGGTGGTGGTGAATGGGTAGGTGGTGGTGAATGGGTAGGTGGCGGTGGACGTGTAGGTTGCGGTGCACGGGTAGGTGGCGGTGTAGGTGGCGGTGCACGGGTAGGTGGCGGTGGACAGGTAGGTGGCGGTGTAGGTGGCGGTGGACAGGTAGGTGGCGGTGCACGTGTAGGTGGCGGTGTAGGTTGCGGTGCACGGGTAGGTGGCGGTGCATGGGTAGGTGGCTGTGGACGTGTAGGTTGCGGTGCACGGGTAGGTGGTGGTGAATGGGTAGGTGGTGGTGAATGGGTAGGTGGCGGTGGACGAGTAGGTTGCGGTGCACGGGTAGGTGGCGGTGTAGGTGGCGGTGCACGGGTAGGTGGCGGTGGACAGGTAGGTGGCGGTGCACGTGTAGGTGGTGGTTGCGACTGCGCGCAGTGTTTAATCTCCAGCTTTAATGATGACAGACGTTGCTTTGTGCCTGATTATCGCGTGGCGCGTCCCCTCGCGGTGCAGCGTCATGTGATCCCGCCACGCCGCCTACAGAGGCCAATTAATCAATGGCAATTTCATCGTCTCCTTCTCCTTAATTAGCCTGGTCTTCTGCAGAGATGGGAGATCGCGTTACTTATGGGGCTAAAACTCAAGAACGCAAGAAACCGGAACCGCCCTCTCCGCGAGACCGAGTCTCACCGTCTGCAAGATGTCTGAGCCCCAGAAGCAGGCGACGTCTCCGCGCTGCCTGATCTGCGTCCATCACCCAACCTTCTGCGCACCCTCAGTGCCCACTCGGGGTACATTGCACGCAATAAGACGCTCATCGGGAATCATTTGTTCCATAAAGATTCACTGAATAAAAGCAGTGTGTTTTGGGCTGTGACCGTGGTTGTCGGTGTGCACAGGTCTCGGGGTCCGGCTGTTGTGCCCCCCGCCCGGGGCTCTGGCTGTGTCAGTCTTGTCGGTGTGCACAGGGCTCGGGGTCCGGCTGTTGTGCCCCCCGCCTGGGGCTCTGGCTGTGTCAGTCTTGTTGGTGTGCACAGGTCTCGGGGTCCGGCTGTTGTGCCCCCCGCCCGGGCTCTGGCTGTGTCAGTCTTGTCGGTGTGCACAGGGCTTGGGGTCCGGCTGTTGTGCCCCCCGCCCGGGGCTCTGGCTGTGTCAGTCTTGTCGGTGTGCACAGGTCTCGGGGTCCGGCTGTTGTGCCCCCCGCCCGGGCTCTGGTTGTGTCAGTCTTGTTGGTGTGCACAGGTCTCGGGGTCCGGCTGTTGTGCCCCCCGCCCGGGGCTCTGGCTGTGTCAGTCTTGTCGGTGTGCACAGGTCTCGGGGTCCGGCTGTTGTGCCCCCCGCCCGGGGCTCTGGCTGTGTCAGTCTTGTCGGTGTGCACAGGTCTCGGGGTCCGGCTGTTGTGCCCCCCGCCCGGGGCTCTGGCTGTGTCAGTCTTGTCGGTGTGCACAGGTCTCGGGGTCCGGCTGTTGTGCCCCCCGCCCGGGCTCTGGCTGTGTCAGTCTTGTCGGTGTGCACAGGTCTCGGGGTCCGGCTGTTGTGCCCCCCGCCCGGGGCTCTGGCTGTGTCAGTCTTGTCGGTGTGCACAGGTCTCGGGGTCCGGCTGTTGTGCCCCCCGCCCGGGGCTCTGGCTGTGTCAGTCTTGTCGGTGTGCACAGGTCTCGGGGTCCGGCTGTTGTGCCCCCCGCCCGGGGCTCTGGCTGTGTCAGTCTTGTCGGTGTGCACAGGTCTCGGGGTCCGGCTGTTGTGCCCCCCGCCCGGGCTCTGGCTGTGTCAGTCTTGTCGGTGTGCACAGGTCTCGGGGTCCGGCTGTTGTGCCCCCCGCCCGGGCTCTGGCTGTGTCAGTCTTGTCGGTGTGCACAGGTCTCGGGGTCCGGCTGTTGTGCCCCCCGCCCGGGGCTCTGGCTGTGTCAGTCTTGTCGGTGTGCACAGGTCTCGGGGTCCGGCTGTTGTGCCCCCCGCCCGGGCTCTGGCTGTGTCAGTCTTGTCGGTGTGCACAGGTCTCGGGGTCCGGCTGTTGTGCCCCCCGCCTGGGGCTCTGGCTGTGTCAGTCTTGTTGGTGTGCACAGGTCTCGGGGTCCGGCTGTTGTGCCCCCCGCCTGGGGCTCTGGCTGTGTCAGTCTTGTTGGTGTGCACAGGTCTCGGGGTCCGGCTGTTGTGCCCCCCGCCCGGGCTCTGGCTGTGTCAGTCTTGTCGGTGTGCACAGGGCTCGGGGTCCGGCTGTTGTGCCCCCCGCCTGGGGCTCTGGCTGTGTCAGTCTTGTTGGTGTGCACAGGGCTCGGGGTCCGGCTGTTGTGCCCCCCGCCCGGGGCTCTGGCTGTGTCAGTCTTGTTGGTGTGCACAGGTCTCGGGGTCCGGCTGTTGTGCCCCCCGCCTGGGGCTCTGGCTGTGTCAGTCTTGTTGGTGTGCACAGGGCTCGGGGTCCGGCTGTTGTGCCCCCCGCCCGGGCTCTGGCTGTGTCAGTCTTGTTGGTGTGCACAGGTCTCGGGGTCCGGCTGTTGTGCCCCCCGCCCGGGCTCTGGCTGTGCCAGTCTTGTTGGTGTGCACAGGTCTCGGGGTCCGGCTGTTGTGCCCCCCGCCCGGGCTCTGGCTGTGTCAGTCTTGTTGGTGTGCACAGGTCTCGGGGTCCGGCTGTTGTGCCCCCCGCCCGGGGCTCTGGCTGTGTCAGTCTTGTTGGTGTGCACAGGTCTCGGGGTCCGGCTGTTGTGCCCCCCGCCCGGGCTCTGGCTGTGTCAGTCTTGTTGGTGTGCACAGGTCTCGGGGTCCGGCTGTTGTGCCCCCCGCCCGGGCTCTGGCTGTGTCAGTCTTGTTGGCGCTGTCACCTGATGAGGGAATATTCGCTTTGTGACACAAATTATAAAAGAAATGGATTTGTGACCGCGACGTTGCATTTGTCACTTTTCCATCAGCGCTCGGTGACAGGATGATTGGGGGCCGCCGCCGCCGCTCGCCGCTCCTCTCATCGATTACACCGCAGTGCACATTAATAATGATAATACATCCGCCATATTGATCAGCATTTTGCGCCATTTTTCTTTTTGTTGATTGCGGTTTTCTCCCATATTGTAGCAGCATAGTGATACGTGACCCTCTGTCCTATGCAGTTCCCGTGGGTGCGCTGTCAGGCGGTATAATCCACCGGTGTGTGCCCCTCCCCCCATGGTTTATTTCCATGGATATTTAGACATGGATTTTTATTGTTATTCCGGCCGCACCCCCCATATATCTGCAGATAATGTGCCACTATGGGTGTGTACAGCGCCGGGTACAGGGCAGAGATGGGCGCCGGGGCGAGGACTTGTCATATTACAAAATACAGGTGAGAGAAGGGAGAAGCTGCACAGAATTCATCAGAAATGTCCACATATCTGCAGAACTAATGCTAAATCCGATGGTAGCACAGATCTCTGCGCTCTGCTCCATCTACGATGCACTGTATGAAGTCTGTAAATGATACATTGTATCTGTGTGGGAAATCCTCCAGGAGCTCAAGGATAACTCATTGTAACAACCCCCCAGCTGTGTGAGCATCGCAACACGGACTGTTTCCATTCACTGACAGCAGGCAGGGATAGTACTAATGGGGAGGTGTTTCAGGCCCACACTTATTGCTCAGTTACAGCCCCAAGAAAATAAACTTTTCACCAAAACAGATCTATTTCTCTGACTTAATGGTGCGAAATGCGTCCACGTTTAAGAATTCTGCGCCTTGTAATGAACCTGGGGCCCCTGAGGTCATACATTTTTTTATGTATATATATATATAGCTGAATGTGTGCATGTATGTATGTATGTATGTATGTATGTCCAAGATTGGCATCTGCCATGTCACAGCTACAGCCACAAACTTTTGCGCACTCACACTTCTGGCCCCCGAGAGCGTCATAGGCTATGTTTTGAGGGGAAATTTTAACCCCACGCTTTACAGTTATTCACCAAAAAAACTGCCTCCATTAAAGCGAATGGAGCTGGGAGCCACAATGCAGCCAGAACTTCAGAAGAATGCGCAGCCACGCCCTTATATGGAATGTTGGCGTGTCACAATGCAGCCAGGGAAAGAGACAGACACAGACAGGGAAAGAGACAGACACAGGGAAAGAGACAGATAGGGAAAGAGAGATATATACAGAGGGGGAGACAGACATTATAATTACATTTCCATCTATTTGTTTTGTGTTTTTTGTGCAGAATAGATTTTTGTTAATACATTCTATTTAGTTAACAGCAGTTATTAACCCTGGCGAAGCCGGGCAGTACAGCTAGTATATATATATATATATATATATATATATATATATATATATATATATATATATATATATATATATATATATATATATATATATGTAGTGTGACTGTCCGGAGCTACTGGAGACAGTCAGCAAGCAGCGCCCCGGCCCATCCTAACCTCTCCGCTCTGTCTTGCAGGCCTCACCATCGCCAGCGCGCTTATATATATATATATATATATATATAGTGTGACTGTCCGGAGCTACTGGAGACAGTCAGCAAGCAGCGCCCCGGCCCATCCTAACCTCTCCGCTCTGTCTTGCAGGCCTCACCATCGCCAGCGCGCTTATATATATATATATAGTGTGACTGTCCGGAGCTACTGGAGACAGTCAGCAAGCAGCGCCCCGGCCCATCCTAACCTCTCCGCTCTGTCTTGCAGGCCTCACCATCGCCAGCGCGCTCATCGACATATCGCAGCAGAAATCCTTGGACTGCAAAGACAAAAGCTCCTGCGTCCGGAACCGGAAGCCGCATCCTCCGACCAGACAAGGGACGTGTGTCTGAGGCGCCTGCGGAGCTGCAGGGCTGTGACAATGTATCATTTTTGTTTTTTTTTTCTTTTTTGAAAAAAAAAAATCATTTTGTAATAAATATTTAACGGCTTCCGAGAAGAGACGAGATCCATTCGTCAGCGCGGATGACACCGGGACATCTGCCGGGGACCGCGTCCTTCCAGGAGCCGCAGAAGGTGGAGAACGACTGCATGAAAAGTCTTACGGACCGGGGGTGGGGGAGGGGCAGAGCCGAAGCAGCAGAATCCGGGCGTCTCCAGAACCGCGCCAGGAAAGAAGAGGATGACAGGGCTACGTGTACATACCATGTGGAGCGGGGGTCCACAGCATGTCCGTAACCAGTGCGGGGGTCTGTGGGAGGAGTCAGGGGATGAACCGTCACAAAATAGACATTTTTAACTTTTTTTTTTATATTATAAAGGGACACAATGAACGCACCAAATGTATTTACTGTGTGGAGGCGATACGAGGACAGGGGACACCACTCCGCCAGCGGCGCTTTATTTTTCTATGTTTTTTATGTTTTTTTCTATTTTTTGTTCCTTTGGGTGGAGGATGGGCTCGTGCAATAATCAGCAGCGATCAATAATAATAATACTGGAGATTGTGTCACACGTCAGCAGGAGCGCTGCGTGCTAATGGCAGCCCACATAGCTGCGTCTCCGGGCAGCGGCGCGCACTGACACCGCTATGTGTACAGAGCGTCAGGTGGAGGAGGCGTGGTGCCGCTGTGTGTACAGAGCGTCATGTGGAGCAGACGTGGTGCCGCTGTGTGTACAGAGCGTCAGGTGGAGCAGACGTGGTGCCGCTATGTGTACAGAGCGTCAGGTGGAGCAGACGTGGTGCCGCTGTGTGTACAGAGCGTCAGGTGGAGGAGGCGTGGTGCCGCTGTGTGTACAGAGCGTCAGGTGGAGCAGACGTGGTGCCGCTGTGTGTACAGAGCGTCAGGTGGAGCAGACGTGGTGCCGCTGTGTGTACAGAGCGTCAGGTGGAGCAGGCGTGGTGCCGCTGTGTGTACAGAGCGTCAGGTGGAGCAGGCGTGGTGCCGCTGTGTGTACAGAGCGTCATGTGGAGCAGACGTGGTGCCGCTGTGTGTACAGAGCTTCATGTGGAGCAGACGTGGTGCCGCTGTGTGTACAGAGCGTCAGGTGGAGGAGGCGTGGTGCCGCTGTGTGTACAGAGCGTCAGGTGGAGCAGACGTGGTGCCGCTGTGTGTACAGAGCGTCAGGTGGAGCAGACGTGGTGCCGCTGTGTGTACAGAGCGTCAGGTGGAGCAGACGTGGTGCCGCTGTGTGTACAGAGCGTCAGGTGGAGCAGGCGTGGTGCCGCTGTGTGTACAGAGCGTCAGGTGGAGCAGACGTGGTGCCGCTGTGTGTACAGAGCGTCAGGTGGAGCAGACGTGGTGCCGCTGTGTGTACAGAGCGTCAGGTGGAGCAGGCGTGGTGCCGCTGTGTGTACAGAGCGTCATGTGGAGGAGGCGTGGTGCCGCTGTGTGTACAGAGCGTCATGTGGAGCAGACGTGGTGCCGCTGTGTGTACAGAGCGTCAGGTGGAGGAGGCGTGGTGCCGCTGTGTGTACAGAGCGTCAGGTGGAGCAGGCGTGGTGCCGCTGTGTGTACAGAGCGTCAGGTGGAGCAGGCGTGGTGCCGCTGTGTGTACAGAGCGTCAGGTGGAGCAGACGTGATGCCGCTGTGTGTACAGAGCGTCAGGTGGAGCAGACGTGATGCCGCTGTGTGTACAGAGCGTCAGGTGGAGGAGGCGTGGTGCCGCTGTGTGTACAGAGCGTCAGGTGGAGCGAGCGTGGTGCCGCTGTGTGTACAGAGCGTCAGGTGGAGCAGGCGTGGTGCCGCTGTGTGTACAGAGCGTCAGGTGGAGCAGGCGTGGTGCCGCTGTGTGTACAGAGCGTCAGGTGGAGCAGGCGTGATGCCGCTGTGTGTACAGAGCGTCAGGTGGAGCGGACGTGGTGCCGCTGTGTGTACAGAGCGTCAGGTGGAGCGGGCGTGGTGCCGCTGTGTGTACAGAGCGTCAGGTGGAGCGGGCGTGGTGCCGCTGTGTGTACAGAGCGTCAGGTGGAGCAGACGTGATGCCGCTGTGTGTACAGAGCGTCAGGTGGAGCAGACGTGGTGCCGCTGTGTGTACAGAGCGTCAGGTGGAGCGGGCGTGGTGCCGCTGTGTGTACAGAGCGTCAGGTGGAGCAGACGTGATGCCGCTGTGTGTACAGAGCGTCATGTGGAGCAGACGTGGTGCCGCTGTGTGTACAGAGCGTCAGGTGGAGCAGGCGTGGTGCCGCTGTGTGTACAGAGCGTCAGGTGGAGCAGGCGTGATGCCGCTGTGTGTACAGAGCGTCAGGTGGAGCGGACGTGGTGCCGCTGTGTGTACAGAGCGTCAGGTGGAGCGGGCGTGGTGCCGCTGTGTGTACAGAGCGTCAGGTGGAGCGGGCGTGGTGCCGCTGTGTGTACAGAGCGTCAGGTGGAGCAGACGTGATGCCGCTGTGTGTACAGAGCGTCAGGTGGAGCAGACGTGGTGCCGCTGTGTGTACAGAGCGTCAGGTGGAGCGGGCGTGGTGCCGCTGTGTGTACAGAGCGTCAGGTGGAGCAGACGTGATGCCGCTGTGTGTACAGAGCGTCAGGTGGAGGAGGCGTGGTGCCGCTGTGTGTACAGAGCGTCATGTGGAGCAGGCGTGGTGCCGCTGTGTGTACAGAGCGTCAGGTGGAGCCGCTGTGTGTACAGAGCGTCAGGTGGAGCAGACGTGATGCCGCTGTGTGTACAGAGCGTCAGGTGGAGCAGACGTGATGCCGCTGTGTGTACAGAGCGTCAGGTGGAGCAGACGTGATGCCGCTGTGTGTACAGAGCGTCAGGTGGAGGAGGCGTGGTGCCGCTGTGTGTACAGAGCGTCATGTGGAGCAGGCGTGGTGCCGCTGTGTGTACAGAGCGTCAGGTGGAGGAGGCGTGGTGCCGCTGTGTGTACAGAGCGTCATGTGGAGCAGACGTGGTGCCGCTGTGTGTACAGAGCGTCAGGTGGAGCAGACGTGGTGCCGCTGTGTGTACAGAGCGTCAGGTGGAGCAGGCGTGGTGCCGCTGTGTGTACAGAGCGTCAGGTGGAGCAGACGTGGTGCCGCTGTGTGTACAGAGCGTCAGGTGGAGCGGGCGTGGTGCCGCTGTGTGTACAGAGCGTCAGGTGGAGCAGACGTGGTGCCGCTGTGTGTACAGAGCGTCAGGTGGAGCAGACGTGGTGCCGCTGTGTGTACAGAGCGTCAGGTGGAGCAGACGTGGTGCCGCTGTGGGTACAGAGCGTCAGGTGGAGCAGACGTGATGCCGCTGTGTGTACAGAGCGTCAGGTGGAGGAGGCGTGGTGCCGCTGTGTGTACAGAGCGTCAGGTGGAGCAGACGTGATGCCGCTGTGTGTACAGAGCGTCAGGTGGAGCAGGCGTGGTGCCGCTGTGTGTACAGAGCGTCAGGTGGAGCAGACGTGGTGCCGCTGTGGGTACAGAGCGTCAGGTGGAGCAGGCGTGGTGCCGCTGTGTGTACAGAGCGTCAAGTGGAGCAGGCGTGGTGCCGCTGTGTGTACAGAGCGTCAGGTGGAGCAGGCGTGGTGCCGCTGTGTGTACAGAGCGTCAGGTGGAGGAGGCGTGGTGCCGCTGTGGGTACAGAGCGTCAGGTGGAGCAGACGTGGTGCCGCTGTGTGTACAGAGCGTCAGGTGGAGCAGACGTGGTGCCGCTGTGTGTACAGGGCGTCAGGTGGAGCAGGCGTGGTGCCGCTGTGTGTACAGAGCGTCAGGTGGAGCGGGCGTGGTGCCGCTGTGTGTACAGAGCGTCAGGTGGAGGAGGCGTGGTGCCGCTGTGTGTACAGAGCGTCAGGTGGAGCAGACGTGGTGCCGCTGTGTGTACAGGGCGTCAGGTGGAGCAGACGTGGTGCCGCTGTGTGTACAGAGCGTCAGGTGGAGCGGACGTGGTGCCGCTGTGTGTACAGAGCGTCAGGTGGAGCGGGCGTGGTGCCGCTGTGTGTACAGGGCGTCAGGTGGAGCAGGCGTGGTGCCGCTGTGTGTACAGGGCGTCAGGTGGAGCAGACTTGGTGCCGCTGTGTGTACAGGGCGTCAGGTGGAGCAGACGTGGTGCCGCTGTGTGTACAGAGCGTCAGGTGGAGCGGGCGTGGTGCCGCTGTGTGTACAGAGCGTCAGGTGGAGCAGGCGTGGTGCCGCTGTGTCGTCAGGTGCCACCCTGTGTGCCCGGGGTAGGGGCGCTCTTCTTCTCTGTGTCGGTGGTGCATGCCGCGCTGGTGCAGACGCCTATATTTCCGTGTTTTCTTCTTTTGTAATTCAGCTTTGTGGGGCTGAACATGTACAATACCCTATATATAGTCACAATGTACAGTTTATAACAGCGGCAGGTCCAGGACTGCGCCACACGGCCACCGGCCTCCAATAAAACGCGTCTCTCATGAACATCGTCTGATTGTCTGTGTCCGGAGGAGTGACCCAACGAGGAAGGGCTGGGGGTCCGATCCCCCTAATTTACACAGAACGACTTATACAACCCCTGGCAAAAATTCTGGCCTCCCCCGCCTCTGAGGATGTTCATTCAGTTGTTTACTTTTGTTTAATAAAAGCAGATCACAGACGGCACCAAACTAAAGTCACTTCACATGGCAACTTTCTGGCTTTAAGAAACAATAAAAAAATCATGAAAACATAATGTGCACTTAAACTTAAAGCAATATGTCTCCAAAACAGGAAATGCACAACAAAACAAATGAGGAACGAATGGGAGGAAACTGGAGTCAATGTCTGTGACCGAACTGTAAGAAACCGCCTAAAGGAAATGGGATTCACATACAGAAAAGCTAAATAATAAAAAGATGACTTCCTGAAGAGAACATATAAATGTCCAGTCATTGATGAGATGGGGCTGCATGTCAGGTAAAGGCACTGGGGAGATGGCTGTCATTACATCTTCAATAAATGTCCAAGGTTACATTAACATTTTGGACACATTTCTGATCCCATCAATTGAAAGGATGTTTGGAGATGATGAAATCATTTATCAAGATGATAATGCATCCTGCCATAGAGCAAAAACTGAAAACATTCCTTGAAAGAAGACACATAAGGTCAATGTCATGGCCTGAAAATAGTCCGGATCTCAATCCAATTGAAAATCTTTGGTGGAAGTTGAAGAAAATGGTCCATGACAAGATCCAACCTGCAAAGCTGATCTGCAACAGCAATCAGGGAACGCTGGAGCCAGATTGATGAAGAGACTGTTTGTCACTCATTAAGTCCATGCCTCAGAGACTGCAAGCTGTTATAAAAGCCAGAGGTGGTGCAACAAAACACTACTGATAGATGATAGGAGGGTTCTTTTGTTTGTTTTTCATGATTCCAGAATTCTTTCCTCATGTCACGGGGTCCTTCTCCCATATCACACAATCAACAGAGCAAGAGATGGCGATACAATCCAAAGAGCATTTATTCCAAGCAAATCAAATGGTCCATAACATAATGCACAAAACAGAGGGTAAAATGAGTAGAAACATGAATATAGTCCAGAAAGCAATAAATAAAATGTCCAGTTTCTCTCTGAGAAGCCGCAGCTTCTCCCAGAGGATCAATCCTTCCATCCTGAAGTTCTCAAACAGACTGCCCAATTCTTCAGGTAAGCAGAGAGTTTAGGTGGATCTCACGCCCCCTCCCCCGACTTAGGAACAAAAGCCTGACAAGGGAGGAATTAAACCTGCAAATGGGACACACAAGGAACACAGAATGGACAGTAACCCTCGCCCAAACATTAACCCACACAAAATGGTCTACAATGCACAATATCCCACCATCACAACCTCTCCCTCTTTCTTAATAACCGAGTACGCCATGAGGTCTACACAAGACCTCTGTCCACCTCACTGAAGTCCATGTTGCTCAGCTGTGGATCGTCTATGGTTCTTCTTGCTGGGACAGTCCATCAGCATTCTGGTGTTGGCTTCCACACTTGTATTGGATGGAGAAGCTGTGGATAGTCCCTTGTACAGCGGTAGGGTTGGAAGGACAGGCTTCCCTTTGTGTCCTCCTTCACTCAAACTGTGTTTCCTGCACCCACAAATCGGCATTGTAGATCTCCCACATCATTTCCTAGGAGAATATCTGCAGGCAGCCGCTCATCACCCCAACCACACATTGCTTGACCCCAAAGTCCAGATCTACAGTCGCCTTTGGAATATTCCTCCTTTGTCCTCCAGACAATTCAATAACAATCCCTGGTCCATGATGTATCGCCTCTGACCGAACCACCCGGGGATCAGCTATTGTGACAAATGCCCCAGAGTCACAAAATCCAATGACTCTCCGTCCATCCAGCACAACCTCCTGTAAGTGCTTACTCTGATGGTAGTTTGGCTGTAGAGAATGAACAGGTCGATTTGGTGCAAGGTCATTCCTCAATCGACCAGCAGGGCAGGTGTCTTGTAGATGCCCCGGCTGCCCACATCGATAACATCTCCTCTGCGTCGTACTTCTTCCAATGTCCATTCTGGAGAAGGCAGGAGGAGAACCTGGAGACAAAGGCCGGAGGCCATACACTCCAACAGGGGCATCTATGGTGCAGGGGTCAGCGGTACACTCCAACAGGGGCCTCTATGGTGCAGGGGTCAGCGGTACACTCCAACAGGACCATCTATGGTGCAGGGGTCAGCGGTGCACTCCAACAGGGGCATCTATGGTGCAGGGGTCAGCGGTACACTCCAACAGGGGCATCTATGGTGCAGGGGTCAGCGGTACACTCCAACAGGGGCATCTATGGTGCAGGGGTCAGCGGTACACTCCAACAGGGGCATCTATGGTGCAGGGGTCAGCGGTACACTCCAACAGGGGCATCTATGGTGCAGGGGTCAGCGGTACACTCCAACAGGGGCATCTATGGTGCAGGGGTCAGCGGTACACTCCAACAGGGGCATCTATGGTGCAGGGGTCAGCGGTACACTCCAACAGGGGCATCTATGGTGCAGGGGTCAGCGGTACACTCCAAAAGGGGCATCTATGGTGCAGGGGTCAGCGGTACACTCTGGTGGAGGTGGTGGTAACTCTTCCTCAGGCAGGATGGACTGCACAAGATGCACCGGATAAAGTGGAGGTGCGTGGGGTCCCTCCGAGTCCTTGCGGGACAACTGGATTGCAGGTGCCCAGGTTGCCCCCCTCCCCCGTAACATCTCCTCTCTGTGATTCACCCGGGGCGTGGTCGGAGCTGTTGGGGTCCAGGATTGTGAGCCGTGGTTGTCATCGGCCTGCGGTTGGATGGAGGGGCAGATATAACTGGAGAGGGCCGGGGTGCAGGAGCAGGCTGTGGTGGGGTGGAGGGGCAGATATAACCAGAGAGGGTCGGGGGTGCAGGAGCAGGCTGTGGCTTATTGTCCAGAAGCCCCCTCCATTGCGGTCGGATAGTAAGGGCCTCATCAGCCAGGGCTGCAGCTCTACACAAGGTGCACGGCGTGCGTTCTCTGACCCATTCCCATGTTTCTGAGGGACACTTGTACAGAAATTGTTCTATAAGAAATACCTGTATAACGTCTTCCAGCGTGAAGGCGTCTTCCGCTTCCAGCCATGTCCGACATGCCGGGGACATCTTATGGGCACACATCCTAAACGATCCCCCCGTGGTGCATGGGAGGTCTCGGAGCTGTGCCCTATGTGAGTCTGGGGTGATGGTAATCCAGGATAGTCCGTTTTACAATGTTGTAATCCCGGTTCTGCTGTGAGGCAATGGTGCAATAAGCCTCTGCCAGGCTCCGTTCAGGGTCCCACTAACAAACGCCTCCAGCCAGAGTGGAGAACCTCCATCATGTCACACCGCTGCTCAAAGTCCTTGAAGAACCCCTCCACATCTCCGGAAGCCTCATCAAATGGCTTGAAGTCCTCCCGGGTGATCCACACAGGCTCCTGGATCGCTGGGTTTACTCCAACTCACATTACTCCCTCTGCCGGACTCCATTGCTTCTTGTCTTCTCTGTGCTCGGCGAGCAGCCTCCTCCTTATACTCCTGAGATACACCGGGGCCCAGAGCCGCCATCTTTTCTTCATACCACATCAACCACTGGCTTTTTGGGGCAGGGATCCCCGTCCCCAGTGTTTGTCCGTCAGACATCTGGGAGGAGGTGGTCTGGCTCGCACCCACCAGTAGATCAATTAAGGCCTCTTTATTCAGTCCCTGGTAGCTCAGGCCCAGATCTCTGACTCTCTCCTGTAGACTGGATGTGGTCCAGTCTCTGTACTCACTCTGTGTGTGGATCTCCATTGGGCTGTGCTCTGTTGATCCCACCGCTGCCACCAGATGTGACGGGGTCCTCCCATATAACACAATCAACAGAGCGAGAGATGGCGGTACAATCCAAAGAATATTTATTCCAAGCAAATCAAACGGTCCATAACATAATCCACAAAACAGAGGGTAAAATTAGTAGAAACACGAATATAATCCAGAAAGAGATAAATAAATGTCCAGTTTCTCTCTGAGAAGCCGCAGCTTCTCCCAGAGGATCAATCCTTCCCTCCTGAAGTTCTCACACAGACTGCCCAATTCTTCAGGTAAGCAGAGAGTTTAGGTGGATCTCACACCCCCTCCCCCGACTTAGGAACAAAAGCCTGACAAGGGAGGAATTAAACCTGCAAATGGGACACACAAGGAACACAGAATGGAGAGAGAACCACACCCAAACCCACACAAAATGCTGCACAATCCACAATATTCCACCATCACAACCTCATAATTGAGTGAGTCCATAATTTTCCCCCGTTTGGTGTTGAACAGTGCCCGTTACCGGCTGCACATTATGTTTTCATCATTTTTTTTAGTGTTTCTTAAAGCCAGAAAGTTTCCATCTGAAATGACTTTAGTTTTGTGCCGTCTGTGATCTGCGATATAAAAGTAACAACTGAATGAACATCCTCAGAGCCCGGGAGGCCAGAATTATTACCAGGGGTTGTAGAACACACGAAAATAAGCCCTGATGCAATGATAGACTAGAGACTGCAGCTCTGGAGGTGACTGGAGGGTTAGACATGAGGTTGTAGCAGAATAGTGACTGCAGCTCTGGAGGTGACTGGAGGGTTAGACATGAGGTTGTAGCAGAATAGTGACTGCAGCTCTGGAGGTGACTGGAGGAGAAGACATGATGTAACAGCAGAATAATGACTGCAGCTTTGGAGGTGACAGGAGGATAAGACACGATGTAAGAGCAGAATAGTGAGTGCAGCTCTGGAGGTGACTGGAGGATAAGACACAATGTAATAGCAGAATAGTGAGTGCAACTCTGGAGGGGACTGGAGGATAAGACACAATGTAACAGCAGAATAGTGACTGCAGCTCTGGAGGTGACAGAAGGATAAGACACGATGTAACAACAGAATAGTGAGTGCAGCTCTGGAGGTGACTGGAGGAAAAGATGATGTAACAGCAGAATAGTGAGTGCAGCTCTGGAGGTGACTGGAGGAAAAGATGATGTAACAGCAGAATAGTGAGTGCAGCTCTGGAGGTGACTGGAGGAGAAGACATGATGTAACAGCAGAATAGTAAGTGCAGCTCTGGAGGTGACTGGAGGAGAAGACACGATGTAAAGGCAGAATAGTGAGTGCCGCTCTGGAGGAGACTGGAGTATGAGACATGTTGAGAATTATTTTATCGATAAAACAAAGAAGTGACAGTAATTGTGGATAATAGGTTTGCACTCGTGTTTAGCACAGACTCGTGTAACATTGTAACAAGCCCCCAGATGTGTGACTATTCCCACTGACTTCACAAGTCTCCAGCACTGCTCATGATACAATATTCAGCGCGGCCCCTTTAAGCAGATGTGCCGTGAGCGGCTCCTGGTGATGCTCTTGTGGGTGACACCCGGTGATGGGCTGCAGCGTGTCGTCCGCCCGGTAATGTCAGCGGCGCTCTGTGCAGACTTGTCTGTAATTAGCACATTCTCTACAACCTTTTATTGTTTGGCCGATGCTTTAATTAACTTCATTTACAGCTGATGTTAACATTTACAAGGTGTCTGGTCACCGGAGAGGCTGCGGCGAGGATCGCTCCATCCTAACAGTGTATGGCGGCATGTTCTGCAGCGCCTGGTGCGTTATATGTGCAGGCGATACAAGAAGACACCATTATAATACACAGCAACCATAATCCCATGATGAGCGCCACCTCCAGGACATCACACTCAGGGTCCCCGCTCCTCAGGGGTCTGTGCTGCAGATCTCACCCCCTCCTAATTCACTGATAGGGAGTAGTTATTGTCTGCCATGTTGTAGATAGGGTGGCGCTGCAGACAATCACTAGCCGCTGCCACGATGAGGTGGCTATATACCAGGATGAGGTGACTATATACCAGGATGAGGTGGCTATATACCAGGATGAGGTGGCTATATACCAGGATGAGGTGGCTATATACCAGGATGAGGTGACTATATACCAGGATGAGGTGACTATATACCAGGATGAGGTGGCTATATACCAGGATGAGGTGACTATATACCAGGATGAGGTGACTATATACCAGGATGAGGTGGCTATATACCAGGATGAGGTGACTATATACCAGGATGAGGTGACTATATACCAGGATGAGGTGGCTATATACCAGGATGAGGTGACTATATACCAGGATGAGGTGACTATATACCAGGATGAGGTGGCTATATACCAGGATGAGGTGACTATATACCAGGATGAGGTGACTATATACCAGGATGAGGTGACTATATACCAGGATGAGGTGACTATATACCAGGATGAGGTGGCTATATACCAGGATGAGGTGACTATATACCAGGATGAGGTGGCTGTATTCAAGGATAGGGTGTTATATACCAGGACTGGAGGTTTTATACCAGGATAGGGGCTATATATCAGGATTGGGACATGCTTGGGACATATACTAGGATTGGGCTATATACCAGGATGGTGACATGATGGGGCCATACAAACCATGATGGGAGCATATATACCAGGATTGGGCCATAATGGGAACATACGAGAGGATGAGACCATGATGGGGACATATATACCAGGAAGGGGCCATATATACCAGGATAGGCCTTAATTAGGAGATATATACTACGATGGGGCCATATATACCAGGCTATATTAATGATCGGGGTCATATACCAGGATGGGGCTATGATGAGGACATATACCAGGATATAGCCATGATGTAGACATATTTACCAGGATGGGGGACATATTTACCAGGAAGTGGCCCAGGATGGGGGACATTACTACACAATGGGGGGGGGACTTGTATGTATTTATAGGATTTAGAATGCTACAATGACTCATACATCTGATAAACATATGGGGGATGGGGGGCCCAGGCTCAAACTCTGCACCGGGGACCATCAGATTCTTCTAGTTACGCCACTGGCTATAACGTGTCTGTCTGGAATCTCGGCTGTTTAGCTCACAGAGGATTGCACACAATTGGACCAGATACAGTGGGTACGGAAAGAATTCAGACCTCTTTAAATTTTTCACTCTTTGTTTCATTGCAGACATTTGGTAAATTCAAAAAAAGTTCATTTTTTTTCTCATTAATGTTCACTCTGCCCCCCCATCCCCCATCTTGACAGAACAAAAACAGAAATGTAGAAATGTTTGCAAATTTTATAAAAACAAAAAATCTAAAATCCCCCATGGTCATAAGTATTCAGCCCCTTTGCTCAGTGTTGAGTAGAGGCCCCTCCCTTTTGGGCTAGTACAGGCATGAGTCTTCTTGGGATCCTGGATTTGGGGATCCTCTGCCATTCTTCCTTGCAGATCCTCTCCAGTTCCGTCAGGTTGGATGGTGAACGTTGGTGGACGCCATTTTCAGGTCTCTCCAGAGATGCTCAATTGGGTTTAGGTCAGGGCTCTGGCTGGGCCGGTCAAGAATGGTCACAGAGCTGTTTTGAAGCCGCTCCTTTGTTATTTTAGCTGTGTGCTTAGGGTCATTGTCTTGTTGGAAGGTGAAGCTTCAGCCAAGTCTGAGGTCCAGAGCATCTGGAGGAGGTTTTCTTCCAGGATATCTCTGCACTTGGCCGCATTCATCTTTCCTTCAATTGCAACCAGCTGTCCTGTCCCCATAGCATGATGCTGCCTCCACCATGTTTCACTGTGATGAGGTACCTGGTTTTCTCTACACATACCACTTAGAATTATCACCAAAAAGTTCTATCTTCGTCTCATCAGAGCAGAGAATCTTATTTCTCATAGTCTGGGATCCTTCATGTGTTATTTACAAACTCTCTGCGGATTTCATATGTCTTTGTCACGCTCCCCGGGTCCCCTGCTCTGATCCCCGGCTCACCTGCCACGCTCCCCGCTCTCCAGCCTCCATTTCCTGCACTTCCCAGGCGTCCTGGTCCCCGCTCCCGGCGCCCGTCGGCTTCCCAGCCCCAGCCCGGCTCTGCTGCTTCCTCCTCTCAGCTTCCTGCTCTGGCTTCTGGCACCCGGGCCGCGCGCATGCGCATTAGGGCGCGCGCGGTCATTGACCCTTTCTTAAAGGGCCAGCGTCCACTGACAGGAAATGAAGCACACAGGTACAGGGTATAAAGGGGTTTAGTGTCCAAGTGGGCGGGGCCTGTTCTTCGTGCTTCCCAAGCTAGGAGTCAGGTCTCCTTGTGTTCCTGTGAGATACTCACCTCTCTCTCTTCTAGAGCCGATCCTGCCTTGCCATCCGGTCCTGCCGAATCCCGAACGCTGTCTATCTGCCATCCTGACAGTCCGTACCATCTCTGATCCCTGCGGTGACCCGTCATCTCGCTCCAACGGTTCCGGACTCCGCCTGCCATCATCTCAGCTTCCGAACCTGAGCTCCGTCACCCGGACTACCATCAGTGACTCCGTGGTCCCAGGGACTTCTCCATTATACTCGTGTGCACGGACTGTCCTGCTACCTGTAGTGCTCCAGCTACCGGACCCCTTACCATCATCAAGGAGTTCGGCCCAGTGGATCCACCTCCTGGGTCTGCCCGTCCACCTGGCCCTAACAGTAAGAACAGGCCATGGATCCCGCTGCAGCACTAGCAGCCTTACAGGAGGAACTCACACGCCAGCGTGAGACTCAGACCCGCATGCTGCAATTCATGTCTTCTGTGGACGCCCGCCTGAACACGCTACAGGCGTCAGCTACATCTTCAGCATCTCGGGCTTCCACTAGTCAATCCACGGCTCCAGCTCCCGTGGCAGCCTCTTCGGATGCTTCCAGACTTCGTTTGGCCTCACCACCCCGGTACGCCGGAGATCCCAAGACCTGCAGGGGATTCCTAAACCAATGCTCCCTCCATTTCACGCAGCTGCCGCATTTGTTTGCCTCCGACCAAGCCAAGGTCGCCTTCATCATGTCCCATCTAGAGGGTGAGGCACTGGCGTGGATGAACCCCTTGTGGGAAAGGGAGGATCCTGTGACCACGAACATCCAGGAGTTCCTGCAGGCTTTTCGTGGCACCTTTGACGAGCCCGGACGCGCCTCCGCGTCTGCCTCATCTCTTCTCCGGTTACGTCAGGGGACTCTGACGGTGGGTCAATACGCCATCCGTTTTCGCACCTTGGCGTCGGAACTCGGGTGGAACAACGAGGCACTAACCGCCGCCTTCTGGGAAGGACTCGCGGGCCGAATTAAAGATGAGCTGGCTGGTCGTGACGTACCTTCCACCCTGGATGCCCTGATTACCCTAGCGACTCGAGTGGACATTCGCTTTCAGGAGCGATCCAAAGAGGTGTCCCGTGAGAGACGTCCGGTACGGCATTCCTCTCCTCCGCAGAAGCCCGCCGTACTCCAGTCAACGGCATCTGGTGTCTCCGTCCACGAGCCCATGCAGATCGACCGTGTGCGGCAGTCTGAACAACGCCGAGCAGAGCGGCTCGCCAAGGGCCTCTGCTTCTACGCGGAGAGGGCACACACCTTCTACGCTCCTGTCCAGAGAGGCCGGGAAACTCCAAAGCCTAGGGTTGGTAGGAGAGGCCACCCTAGGTGCTGGGACTCTCTCAGACCCGGTTACATGGACTGTGCAAGTGACAACGGGAGAGACGCGGTTCACGGCCGAGGCGTACCTCGATTCCGGGGCAGCAGGCAATTTCATCCAGCAGGCCACGGTGGACAAGTACCAGGTGCCTGTTACTCCACTCGACAAACCCCTCGTGATAGCCTCTGTGGATGGGAGACCCCTCTCTGACACCATCTCCTGGATCACCAGGCCGGTCGAACTGCGTATCGGTGCCCTGCACACCGAGAACATCGCTCTCTACGTCCTCCCACACATGTCCCATCAAATCCTGCTGGGACTTCCCTGGTTACGGACACACGAACCATCAGTCAGCTGGGGCACTGGTGAAATCACCCGATGGGGCTCTTCTTGCCATGAGAACTGTCTGAAGACCATACAACCCATCCGACGACCCCCGGTTCCAGAGTCCCTACCGGGACTGCCCTCGGCCTATTGGTCCTTCGCGGACGTCTTTGATAAAAAGGAGTCAGAGGTACTTCCGCCACATCGTCCTTACGATTGTGCCATCGACCTGCTCCCGGGAACTACACCACCTCGAGGACGGATATATCCACTGTCTCCAGCCGAAACAAGGGCTATGTCTACTTACATCACAGAGAGCCTGGCAAGGGGATTCATTCGGAGATCCTCCTCTCCTGCTGGAGCAGGCTTCTTCTTCGTTAAGAAGAAAGAGGGCGACTTACGCCCATGCATAGACTACCGGGGATTGAACCAAATCACCGTGAAAAACAAGTACCCCCTGCCGCTCATCCCCGAATTGTTTGATCGGCTTAGAGGAGCTCGTGTGTTCACCAAGTTGGATCTTCGGGGTGCCTACAACCTGGTCCGCATCCGCTCTGGGGACGAATGGAAGACCGCGTTCAATACTCGCGATGGGCACTATGAATACTGCGTGATGCCCTTCGGCCTGTGTAACGCACCAGCAGTCTTTCAAGAATTGGTGAACGACGTGTTCCGGGACCTTCTCTACGTCTGTGTGGTGGTGTATCTGGATGATATCCTTGTCTTCTCTCCGGACCTCCAGACCCACAGAGAGAACGTGCAGCTGGTTCTACAGAGACTGAGAGAGAATCGTCTGTACGCCAAGTACGAGAAGTGTGTCTTTGAGCAGTCTTCTCTCCCCTTCCTGGGTTACCTCATCTCCGATACCGGACTACAGATGGATCCAAAGAAGGTCTCCTCCATTCTCAACTGGCCTCCTCCTTCTGGACTGAAGGCAATCCAACGCTTTCTGTGATTCGCCAACTACTACCGCCAGTTCATCCCTCACTTCTCTGCTCTGACTGCTCCTCTCTCCGCCTTGACCAAGAAGGGGGCTAATCCAAAGGACTGGTCACCTGCGGCCGACGCCGCGTTTGGCTCTCTGAAGCGGGCATTTGCCTCCTCTCCTGTACTCCACCGTCCGGAGTTAAACCGCCAGTTCACCTTGGAGGTGGATGCCTCCTCCTCGGGAGCCGGAGCAGTGCTCATGCAGAAGTCCTCCTCCGGGAAGATGGTGACTTGCGGTTTCTTCTCCAAGAGCTTCTCAGCGCCTGAACGCAACTACACCATCGGTGACCGAGAGCTATTGGCAGTCAAACTGGCTCTGGAGGAATGGCGCTACCTTCTGGAAGGAGCAGTGTACCCCGTTATTATTTACACGGACCACAAGAACCTGGAATACCTGCGGTCTGCTCAGCGACTGAACCCACGGCAAGCCAGGTGGTCCTTGTTCTTTGCCAGATTCGATTTCCAGCTCAATTTCCGACCCGCGGACAAGAATGTACGCGCTGATTGCCTTGTCCAGGTCTTTCATGCCCATGGAGCAGGAGGAGGAGACATCCCAACCCATCATCTGTCCTAGTAAAATCATTCCGGTGGCCCCTGTCACCCTGGCCCAGATACCGCCCGGGAAGACCTATGTCTCTGAGACTGACAGGCAAAAAGTGTTACACTGGGGCCATGCCTCGAAAACAGCCGGTCATGCTGGTCAGAAGAGAACTTGGAGTGCGATTGTACGTCATTACTGGTGGCCATCCCTTCGCACGGACGTCGCCTCTTTTGTCTCTGCCTGCTCCTCTTGTGCCAGGAACAAGACGCCCAAACACCTGCCATATGGCCGTCTTCTGCCTCTGCCTATACCCTCAGTTCCGTGGCAACACATTGCGATGGACTTTATTACGGACTTGCCATTGTCCTCCGGACACACAGTCATATGGGTCGTGGTGGATCGGTTCTCTAAAATGGCTCATTTCGTCCCTATGGCTGGACTGCCCTCTGCCCAGGAACTCGCGGACGCCTATATACATCACATCTTCCGCTTGCATGGCTTTCCATCACACATTGTGTCCGACAGAGGAACTCAGTTCACCTCCCGCTTCTGGAGGGCTCTCTGCAAACATCTGGGAGTGACTCTGGACTTTTCTTCAGCCTACCATCCTCAGTCGAACGGCCAAGTGGAACGGGTCAATCAGATCTTGACCTCCTTCTTACGTCACTTCTTCAACGCCCATCATGACGACTGGTCCACGCTTCTTCCTTGGGCTGAATTCTCCCATAACCACCACGTCAGTGAGTCCTCCTCCAGCTCTCCATTCCATGTCGTTTACGGACTTCAGCCTACCGTCCCATTGCCTGTATCCTCTTCCTCGGATGTCCCTGCTGCTGATGCTGTAGCCCGTGACTTTACAACCATTTGGGACTCTGTTAAGGCGTCCCTTGCACGTGCCTCCCTGCGGATGAAGAGACACGCAGACAAGAGACGTATGGACCCTCCGTGTTTCTCTCCTGGAGATCTCGTCTGGCTTGCTTCCAAGTACGTCCGATTGAAGATACCATCCTACAAGCTGGGTCCTCGCTACATCGGGCCGTTTAAAGTCCTCAGCAAGATCAATGAGGTCTCCTACAAGCTACAGCTCCCGGCCACGATGAGAATACCCAACTCCTTCCACGTTTCCCTGCTCAAGCCGGTTGTCCTTGGTCCCTTCTCCGCTGCTGCCAGTTCGGCTCCTCCTCCTATTGCCGATGACGACATCTATGCGGTAAGGGATATCGTGGCCATGAAGACCGTACGGGGTCGACAGTTCTTCCTGGTGGACTGGGCAGGGTATGGTCCTGAGGATAGGTCCTGGGAGCCCCGGGAGAATGTGGGCACTCCTTTGATCCGTGCCTTCCTGTCCCGGTTGCGGGGAGGGGGGCGTGGGGGGGGGGTACTGTCACGCTCCCCGGGTCCCCTGCTCTGATCCCCGGCTCACCTGCCACGCTCCCCGCTCTCCAGCCTCCATTTCCTGCACTTCCCAGGCCTCCTGGTCCCCGCTCCCGGCGCCCGTCGGCTTCCCAGCCCCAGCCCGGCTCTGCTGCTTCCTCCTCTGAGCTTCCTGCTCTGGCTTCTGGCACCCGGGCCGCGCGCATGCGCATTAGGGCGCGCGCGCGGTCATTGACCCTTTCTTAAAGGGCCAGCGTCCACTGACAGGAAATGAAGCACACAGGTACAGGGTATAAAGGGGTTTAGTGTCCAAGTGGGCGGGGCCTGTTCTTCGTGTTTCCCAAGCTAGGAGTCAGGTCTCCTTGTGTTCCTGTGAGATACTCACCTCTCTCTCCTGCCTTGCCATTCGGTCCTGCCGAATCCCGAACCCTGAACGCTGTCTATCTGCCATCCTGACAGTCCGTACCATCTCTGATCCCTGCGGTGACCCGTCATCTCGCTCCAACGGTTCCGGACTCCGCCTGCCATCATCTCGGCTTCAGAACTTGAGCTCCGTCACCCGGACTACCATCAGTGACTCCGTGGTCCCAGGGACTTCTCCATTATACTCGTGTGCACGGACTGTCCTGCTACCTGTAGTGCTCCAGCTACCGGACCCCTTACCATCATCAAGGAGTTCGGCCCAGTGGATCCACCTCCTGGGTCTGCCCGTCCACCTGGCCCTAACAGTCTTGCACTGAGCAGAGGCTTTTGTCGGGCCACTCTGCCATAAAGGCCGGACTGGTGGAGGCTGCAGTGATAGTGACTTTGTGGACCTTTCTCCCATCCCCCTGCTGCATCTCTGGAGCTCAGCCACAGTGATCGTGGGGTTCTTCGTTACCTCGCTCACCAAGGCTCTGCTCCCACTATTGCTCAGTTTGGCTGGACGGCTGGGTCTAGGAAGAGTTCTGGTGGTCCCAAACTTCTTCCATTTAAGGATTATGGAGGCCACAATACTCCAGAAATTCTTTTGTAACCTTGGCCAGGTCTGTGCCTTACCACATTTCTGTCTCTGAGCTCCTTGGGCAGTTCCTTTGACCTCATGATTCTCATTTGGTGTGACCTGCAGTGTGAGCTGTGAGGTGTTATATACACAGGTGGGCGCCTTTCCAAATCACGTCCTATCAGTGTAATTACACACAGCTGGACTCCAATGAAGTAGAACCATCTCAAGGAGGATTACAAGGAAATGGACAGCATGGGACTTACATATGAGTGTCTGAGCAAAGGGGCTGAATACTTATGACCATGTGATATACTGAGCAAAGGGGCTGAATACTTATGACCATGGGGTATTTCAGTTTTTCTTGTTTAAAAAATTTGCAAAAATTTCTACATTTGTTTTTTTCTGTCAAGATGGGGGATGGGGGCAGAGGGCACATTAATGAGGAAAAAATGAACTTTTTTGAATTTACCAAATGGCTGCAACGAAACAAACAGTGAAAAATGTAAAAGGGTGTGAATACTTTCCGTACCCACTGTATGCATACCCTATATGCATATAGAGTATGTAGGGTCATTGCCTCTGAAATAAACAGATCCAGAAAATGGTGAGCAATATAAACATGATAAGTGAAACAAAATAGTGCAGCTCAAGTGAACGGCTTCTTTATTAGTTGAAAAATTCTTGTACACGGGACATCAGGTATTTACAAAAGAACGCTATAGTAGTGTGTGCATCAATGCGTTTCTGGTGTACGTCCACCCTTAAGGTGAGGGAAGGTTAGTCCATGTTCCGGCCTCAGGTCTCCTCATCAGGGTGGGGAGGTTCATTCCAGGCTCCGGCCATAGGACCCCTCCCTAGGTGGGTGAGAGTTAGTTTGTGTTCTGGCCACAGGACTCCTTGCCAGGTGGGGGAGGATTAGTGCAGGCTCTGGCAACAGGTCTCCTCGTCAGGTGGGGGACGGTTAGTCCAGGCTCCAGCCTCAGGTCTCCTCATCAGGGCGGGGAGGGCTATTCCAGGTTCCGGCCACGGGGCTCCTTGCAAGTTGCAGGAGACTTAGTCCAGGCTCCAGTCACATGACTCCTTGTCAAGTGTGGGAGGATTAGTCCAGGCTCCAGCCTCAGGTCTCTTTGCCAGGTGTAGGAGGGTTAGTCCAGGCTTCGGCCTCAGCTCTACTCACTAGGTAGGGGTGTATTATTCCAGGCTCCAGCACAGGACTCCTCATTAATTGGGGAAGGGTTAGTCCAAGCTCTGGCCACAGGACTGCTCACCAGGTGGGCTACCGTTAGTCGTTCCTCTGCCCAAGAAGGGGGAGGGTTACTCAGGCTATGCCCACAGCTTCCTTGCCAGGTGGGGAAGGGTTAGTCCAGGCTCCGGCCACAGGACTCCTCGCCAAGTGGAGGAGGGTTAGTGCAGGCTATGGCCACAGCTTTCCTTGCCAGGTGGGGAAGGGTTATTCCAGGTTCTAGCCACAGGACTTCTCTCCAGGTGGGAGCTGGTTAGTCTGTTGTTCGACCTCAGGATTCCTCGCCAGTTGGGGGAGGGTTTGTCCAGGCTCCAGCCACAGGACTTCTTGCCAAGTGGGGGAGGGTTAGTCCGGGTTCTGGCCTCAGGTCACCTCGCCAGTGGGGGAGGGTTAGTACCGGCTGAGACCTCAGCTCTCCTCGCCAGTTGGGGAGGGTTAGTCCAAGCTCTGGCCTCAGCTCTCCTTTCCAGGTGGGGGAGGGTTATGGTCATTCCAGGTTCCGGCCACAGGACTCCTCACCAGGTGGGAGTCAGTTCGTGATTTGGCCACAGGACTCCTCGCTAGTGGAGGAGGGTTATTCCAAGCTCCAGGCTCAGGTCTCTTCACAAGGTGGGGGAGGGTTAGTTCAGGCTCCAGCCTCAGCTCTCCTCGCCAGGTCAAATCCAGGCTCAGCTCACAGGACATCGCCATTTAGGAGAGGGAGTCTGTTCTTTAGCCATATGACTTTTCGTCAGGTGGGGGAGAGTTAGTCTGGTCTCCTGCCACAAAACTCTTCAACTCTCTGCGCCAGGTGGAGGAGAGTTAGGCTGTGACCATAAGTCTCATCACAAGGTGGGGGAGGGTGAGTCCAGGCTCCGGCTTCAGCTCTCCTCACAAGGTGGGGGAGGGTTAGTCCGGGCTCTGGACACAGGACGCCTCACCAGGTCGAGTGTCTGGGCTCGAGCCACAAGGCTCCTCACCAGGTGGGTAAAGGGTTACTCCAGGCTCTGGCCACAGGACTCTTCACGAGTTGCGGAGGGATAGACCCTGCTCCAGCCACAAGACCCCTCACCATATAGGAGAGTGTCAGTCTGGTCTTCGGCCACAGGATTCGTTGCAGGTGGTTGAGTGTTAGTATGGGCCCCGGGCACAGGATTTCTTGCAGGTGGTTGAGTGTTAGTATGGGCCCCGGCCATAGGATTCCTTGCAGGTGGGGGTGTGTTAGTATGGGCCCCGGCCATAGGATTCCTTGCAGGTGGGGGTGTGTTAGTATGGGCCCCGGCCATAGGATTCCTTGCAGGTGGGGGTGTGTTAGTATGGGCCCCGGCCATAGGATTCCTTGCAGGTGGGGGTGTGTTAGTATGGGCCCTGGCCACAGGATTTCTTGCAGGTGGGGGTGTGTTAGTATGGGCCCCCGCCACAGGATTCTTCGCATGTGGAGGAGGGTTAGTTTGTGTTCTGGCCTCAGCTCTCCTCGCATATGGAGGAGGGTTAGTTTGTGTTCTGGCCTCAGCTCTCCTCGCAGGTGGAGGAGGGTTAGTTTGTGTTCTGGCCTCAGCTCTCCTCGCAGGTGGAGGAGGGTTAGTTTGTGTTCTGGCCTCAGCTCTCCTCGCAGGTGGAGGAGGGTTAGTTTGGGTTCTGGCCTCAGCTCTCCTCGCAGGTGGAGGAGGGTTAGTTTGTGTTCTGGCCTCAGCTCTCCTCACAGATGGAGGAGGGTTAGTTTGTGTTCTGGCCTCAGCTCTCCTCACAGGTGGAGGAGGGTTAGTTTGTGTTCTGGCCTCAGCTCTCCTCGCAGGTGGAGGAGGGTTAGTTTGGGTTCTGGCCTCAGCTCTCCTCGCAGGTGGATGAGGGTTAGTTTGGGTTCTGGCCTCAGCTCACCTCGCAGGTGGAGGAGGGTTAGTTTGTGTTCTGGCCTCAGCTCTCCTCGCAGGTGGAGGAGGGTTAGTTTGGGTTCTGGCCTCAGCCCTCCTCGCAGGTGGAGGAGGGTTAGTTTTGGTTCTGGCCTCAGCTCTCCTCGCAGGTGGAGGAGGGTAAGTCTGGCTCCAGAAGTCCTCACTGGGTGGGAAGGGTCAGCTTTCTCCTGGAGTTTCATTTTTCCCGTACCTCATGTAGAGTTGTTCGGAGTCTTGTACTTCATGCAGAACATTACTTATTTGTATTTTCTACATGACTCCGGGCCAAGGTGACAACACAAAGAAATTCTGCAGAAATAAAACAAGTCCAATCTGCTTCCAACGCGGCGCGGCTCCCGGTTGTCAGGCGGCACACGTTAGCTCAGTGACATTCAAGTTGATGGAAAAGAAATTCAATTACACAGAACAACAAGGAAACCGGAAAATAGACTCCTGTAAACGATGGCGCCTGGAATGAAGGGGCAGAAAATACGAGACCCCGAGAGAGGCCGAGTATAGAAGAACCTAATGTACCTCACCCCCTGTGCAAATGACATGTGCCCCAACAGAACAGGACCGGACCCCATCTACACTGGACTGTGTGGAGCCCCAGGGGTTTATAGAGGGGCCCTGGTGTCAGAGATCGTCTCCAGAAGGAAGGTTCCCTGCACCTCTCACAGAGAGCCAGCATTGGAGGGGTTAATCCTGGTAACGTTTTAACTCAGTTTTTAGGAAAACAGCGACCTGTTATTAGTAACCTATTATTGTGATCCAGATTAAGCTCAGAAGTTGTCACTGCCCTTCCCCCACAGCTGACACGGTATTCACCAGGGGGCGACACTGAGCACGGGAAATAGCTGTGTAAAGTGGGGACACGAGGCGGTAGTCGCGGGCGAGGGATTCCCTCCGGTAGGCGCCCCGGTCCCACTTCACAGGAGGAGGAACGTGGTCCTGGCGGGGTGTGTGGATCGGTGCGGTGCCGTTCATTCCTTTCAGGAGGTCACTTCTGGCCATTTACTTGGGTAGGCCGGACCGGACCATGGACGAAATGGAGACGGAGGCTGATAGTTCTGATTACCCAACAGTTCTTTACTACACGGTCTCTGGATGGCGACTTTACAGGAGAAGTAGCGGGCGCACATCATAATGGCCGCTTCATTAGTATCAATCATGAACAGACACAATGTTTCCTCCACGTACATCTCAGCTGCTATTGTAGATGTTTCCGGTCCTCCTCCCTCAGCTGCTACACCGTGTGCAGAATTATTAGGCAGATGAGTATTGTGATCACATGACACTTTTTATACGTGTCGTCCTACTCCAAGCTGTATAGGCTGAGAGCCAACTACCAATGATATAAATCGGGTGATGTGCCTCTCTGTAATGAGGAGGGGTGCGGTGTAATGACACAACACCCTATATAAGGGGGGCTTCATTATTAGGCAACTTCCTTTCCTTTGGCAGAATGGGTCAGAAGAGAGATGTGACGGGCTCTGAAAAGTCCATATTGTGCGATGTCTTGCAGAGGGACGCAGCAGTCTTGAAATTGCCAAACTTTTGAAGCGTGATCACCGAACAATTAAGCGTTTCATGGCAAATAGCCAACAGGGTCGCAAGAAGCGTGCTGGGCAAAAAGGCGCAAAATAACTGCCCATGAATTGAGGAAAATCAAGCGTGAAGCTGCCAAGATGCCATTTGCCACCAGTTTGGCCATATTTCAGAGCTGCAACGTTACTGGAGTATCAAAAAGCACAAGGTGTGCCATACTCCGGGACAGGCCAAGGTAAGGAAGGCTGAAAACCACCACCTCTGACCAAGAAACATAAGATAAAACCTCAAGACCGGGCCAAGAAATATCTGAAGACTGATTCTTCACAGGTTTTATGGACTGATGAAATGAGAGTGACTCTTGATGGGCAGATGGATGGGCCAGAGGCTGGATCAGTAAAGGGCAGAGAGCTCCACTCCGACTCAGACGCCAGCAAGGTGGAGGTGGGGACTGGTATGGGCCGGGATCATCAAAGATCAACTTGTGGGACGTTTTCAGGTTGAAGATGGAGTGAAGCTCAACTCCCAGACCTACTGCCAGTTTCTGGAAGACAACTTCTTCAAGTAGTGGTACAGGGAGAAGTCGGTATCGTTCAAGAAAAACATGATTTTCCTGCAGGACAATGCTCCATCATATGCATCCAACTACTCCACAGCGTGGCCGGCCAGTAAAGGTCTAAAAGATGAGAAAATAATGACATGGCCCCCTTGTTCACCTGATCTGAACCCCATAGAGAACCTGTGGTCCCTCATAAAATGTGAGATCTACAGGGTGGGAAAACAGTACAGCTCTGGGAGCAGTGGCTGGAGGCTGTGGTGGCTGGAGGCTGTGGTGGCTGGAGGCTGTGGTGGCTGGAGGCTGTGGTGGCTGCTGAACACAATGTTGATGGTAAACAGATCAAGCAATGACAGAATCTATGGATGGTGGCTGCTGAGTGTCATTGTGACGCCCTGGGCAAGCCAGGGGTCACAGGTCACAACACCACACGCACCCCGCATTCCCTGCAGGTACACACAAAGTCAAAACAGAAATCCTTGTTGCCTTCCTCCAGGGGCTGGTGTCCACACCAGGGGGTGGGCCAGGCGGTTGGCTCCACCCACGAAGGAGTTCACAGCTCTGGAGGCGGGAAAACCAGGCAGATAGAAGTGGAAGTTCAAAGTGAGAGGAAGTGGTAGAGGAGCTAAAGTAAGAGCAACAGAGAAAGTGACAGCAAGAAGCCTGAAGTTAGTCCGGGTGTGTGCCCCGGACTGAGACAGCAAGGTTGGCAGACGGCGGTGACTGTCTGCAGGCGAGGCTGATTGGAGGTTGCCGAAAGGACCGTGGACGGGTGGTAACCCGGCGGTACCGGAGCGGTATACGAAGATTAGGCAGCACCAGGGCAGGGGCCTTTCGGATCCCGGCAAGGCTAGGAGTCGCCATAATTTGCCAAATCCGTCAGTGAAGGGGACGACTGTCTCCCAACAACCAAGTCCCGTTTGAAGGCAACAGTCCAACCGTTAAGGGGAGACACCGCCACCGCCAAGGCACCAGTTTCCCAGGGCCAGAACCTGCGGGCAAGAGTGGAGCTTCTCCGGCTCATATCCAAGCTGGGGAGCGGCTTACCGGTGGGAACCCATTGCTACCAAACAACAACACATAGGTGCAGGGAAGAGACCGTCACCGTCAACTGTAGGGGACACCGGCAACGTAACCGTCTGAGGGACCCGTCCAACCAGCCGTTTGTTTACCGAGAACTGTGTCGTGTTTACTGGCTGAGTGAGTACCTCCGTGCCGTGCGGCACAGCGCTGCCCCTGCGCCCCTGCACCTCCACAGGCCCCTACCCGCCTGCCCGCCATCCCAACCCCATCACTGGGCCCCGGGATCACCAACCCCTACCCACGGAGGGGCAACACAACAACTGGCTGCTCCATACCATCACTCCCGGGATCCCCAGCCAGAGCAGCGGTGGTGTACACTCAATCACCACAACCGTGGGTGGCGTCACGGACAATAAACAATCCCCACACCAAACAACCCCCTTTCACTCACGGGCGAGGAGCGCCGCTAGAGTCCCTGGGATCCGGCCCATCGCTCGAGCCACCGAGCAGCAGCAGGCCGCAGCAGCCGCGGCAGCCGGACCCGAGCAGTGGGAGAGCGCGGCGTCCCCTCCTCCGCCCACGACAACTTGGCGTCACGAACAGGATCTTACCGCTCTGTCGTCTGGTAGAGGTGCGCCTTGTTACCGCCGGAGGTGTCCGGCGGAAAAATTTCAGAAGCCGCCATCTTTGGCGCGAAGAGTTCCCGCTCGAGCGTCTTCTCGAGTAGCAGAGGCGCGAAGGCCAAAACCCCGCCCCGATAGAGGAGGGGCCGGAAAGAAGCTAAGGGGGACGCGATGGCGGCTGGCTGCATTTAAACGCAGCTATAAAGACAGGGACACGAATGGAGAGATGGCGGCGTCCTCGAATTGGAGCGCGGGAATCCCCGCAACCGGAGCACCCAAGCTCTGGGGGAAACGAAGAGGAGTAGCCTTTGAAGACTGCGGCCCGGGTGAGCTCCCCGCCGGGACCGCTGAGTGGCTGGAGTGGGAGTTGGGTCGGTTCTGCTTGAAGGTGAGGGCGCAGAGCTTGCAGCAGTTGATGGAATGGAAGGCGGAGATGCGAAGGATGGTTGCCGTAGTGGGGGCCCGTGAGCAAGGGGCCGCTGCAGCCGTGCCGCGTCGCGATCAGTCCACCCAAACCCCAGAACCGGCCCTAATTGAGTGGGAGACGGACATCAGCACCGCGGCCGGGGGTCCGGAGAGAATGTCGTTGATGGAGGAAGAGGTCCCAAGTATGCCGCCTCCGCCGCCATTCCTAACGGCTGTCAGTGATTCGGGGTTGAACTGCCAGTGGAAGGAAAACCCCATGTACCGCTTGGTCCCGGAGTGGGCCGACCCCCTGCGGTGGTAGCCGCCTCAAGGTCAGCGGATGCCCGCTGCACCGTCCCCGTTGGGACCACCACTGTGTTTGTTTGAAAAGGTTTAAAAGTTTAAAGTGATGATAAGCAAGATGATTACTGTGAAAGTCACCTGATTCACCGAGATTGGAAAACCGGCCGTTGCCGGCACCGTTGTCCCCGTGGGGACCGTTTAAAAGTTGCATGGAGAACTTTCCATGGACAAGCCCGTGAACTTGCAGGGCAACCACAAACATTAGTGGCATGTAAATAAGTTGTTTTACCGTTACCGTTTCCGCAGTGCCGCCTCCGGAGAGGCAGGTTGGAGGGAGGGCCCGCAGTAGAGCCGGCTGGGGCCCAGCCACCACAGGAACCGGTGGCTACCCTCTGGAGGGGAAGGACAGATCCCGCTCGGGTAACTTGTGCTGGACTGGGGTCAAGGGGTGCTGCCTGGGTTTTAGGGGCAGCATCAGGGCCAGGTTGCTTGGGTGGGGGAGAGCGGAGACCGTAACCGTAAACCGTTTGCAACGTTTAAGAAATGTGCCTCCCGATGTGGGATGATGTCATAAATTGTAAATATGTTACCGCTTTTCTATTTTCACAGAAAACAAAAAGGAAAAATAAAACCGGTGTTGGACGGGCAGCCCGAGGACGGTCTGCGTTTTGCTAAGGGGGAATGTGATGCCCTGGGCAAGCCAGGGGTCACAGGTCACAACACCACACGCACCCCGCATTCCCTGCAGGTACACACAAAGTCAAAACAGAAATCCTTGTTGCCTTCCTCCAGGGGCTGGTGTCCACACCAGGGGGTGGGCCAGGCAGTTGGCTCCACCCACCGAGGAGTCCACAGCTCTAGAGGCAGGAAAACCAGACAGATAGAAGTGGAAGTTCAAAGTGATTGGAAGTGGTAGAGGAGCTAAAGTAAGAGCAACAGAGAAAGTGACAGCAAGAAGCCTGAAGTTAGTCCGGGTGTGTGCCCCGGACTGAGACAGCAAGGTTGGCAGACGGCGGTGACCGTCTGCAGGCGAGGCTGATTGGAGGTTGCCGAAAGGACCGTGGACGGGTGGTGACCCGGCGGTACCGGAGCGGTATACGAAGATTAGTCAGCACCAGGGCAGGGGCCTTTCGGATCCCGGCAAGGCTAGGAGTCGCCATAATTTGCCAAATCTGTCAGTGAAGGGGACGACTGTCTCCCAACAACCAAGTCCCGTTTGAAGGCAACAGTCCAACCGTTAAGGGGAGACACCGCCACCGCCAAGGCACCAGTTTCCCAGGGCCAACGCCTGCGGGCAAGAGTGGAGCTCCTCCGGCTCATATCCAAGCTGGGGAGCGGGTTACCGGTGGGAACCCATCGCTACCAAACAACAACACATAGGTACAGGGAAGAGACAGTCACCGTCAACTGTAGGGGACACCGGCAACGTAACCGTCTGAGGGACCCGTCCAACCAGCCGTTTGTTTACCGAGAACTTTGTCGTGTTTACTGGCTGAGTGAGTACCTCCGTGCCGTGCGGCACAGCGCTGCCCCTGCACCTCCACAGGCCCCTACCCGCCTGCCCACCATCCCAACCCCATCACTGGGCCCCGGGATCACCAACCCCTACCCACGGAGGGGCAACACAACAACTGGCTGCTCCATATCATCACTCCCGGGATCCCCAGCCAGAGCAGCGGTGGTGTACACTCAATCACCACAACCGTGGGTGGCGTCACGGACACTAAACAATCCCCACAACCAAACCCCTTTCACTCACAGGCGAGGAGCGCCGCTAGAGTCCCCGGGATCCGGCCCATCGCTCGAGCCACCGAGCAGCAGCAGGCCGCAGCAGCCGCGGCAGCCGGACCCGAGCAGTGGGAGAGCGCGGCGTCCCCTCCTCCGCCCGCGACATCATCATAAAGTAAGGGGGCGATATTGGGCACTTATTTTTGGGGGTTTTGTTTTTGCATGTCAGAAATGTTTATTTCTAAATTTTGTGCAGTTATATTGGTTACCTGGTGACAATAAACACGTTAGATGGGAATAGATTTGGTTTTTATTAAGTTGCCTAATAATTCTGCACAGTAATAGTTTCCTGCACAATCAGATATTCTAAGAAGCCAAATCTAAAAACCCCTCCAACTGCCAAAAATATTAAGCTTTGATATTTGAGTCTTTTGGGTGATTGAGAACATAGTTGTTGATCAATAATAAAAAAATCCTCTAAAATACAACTTGCCTAATAATTCTGCACAGTGTATTGTGGCTGTTTCCGGTCCTCTTTCCTCAGCTGCTATTTTGGATGTTTCCGGTCCTCTTCCCACAGCCCGGCCCAGCATCATGGAGCTGTCCCGGAGTGATTCCAGTCCCCATGTGGCTCCGCGTCCTCCCAGCGGCAGGGGGCTGCGCCGCTCTCGGATCCGCCACGCTGGACTGCATACTACTCGTCTTCGACTCCAGACAAGAGGTGCTTCGGTCTCCCCCAGTCCTGGATTTTCTGCTATTTTCTGTCCTCCGTGTGTCCATACATCTGTATCACAAATGGTTTATCACATTACACTTGTTCGGTCTCAGCGTTGCAGCCTCCACGAGTCACCAAAAGAATGGCCAAAACGACCTGACGGAGCCGCACTCAACTCTGGACGTTCCCCAACTGAACTCTAACATGGCATCCGTCCCTCTCCCTCAGCACTAGCTCCTCCCCATGGGCCAATCTCAGCTGTCACTTCCCCTGCAGGCGGTTGCCGGATAATGTATCTTCGCACCATCCTACGTTATAATCCTATGTCACTACCTGCACTGCTCACTGCCGGACACAGACAGCAGAGGGCCCTGTGCAAGAGCATGTGGCCCCGTGTAGCTCAAGGGTTTTTCATAATGCACAATTCCTCCTCATCCTCCCATGACATGTCCGCCCCTGGCTCTGCTACATCTATACATATCACTACATCTTCTGCATTCCTATACCTTACATTACTGATCTACATAACATTACTTTTATCTTATCACACATGTATATTTAAGAACAAATTTGATGTCTTCAAGGGTAGGAACTCGACCACCATCTTACAGCTGCATTTCAGGCCGCGGTCCCTCTGGTTTTGTTGGGGCTGAATCCGCGGTCCCTCTGGTGTCGTTGGGGCTGAGGCCATGTTTCCTCCGGTGTCGTTGGGGCTGAGGCCATGTTTCCTCCGGTGTCGTTGGGGCTGAGGCTGCGGTCCCTCTGGTGTCGTTGGGGCTGAGGCCACGTTTCCTCGATGTCGCTGGGGCAGAGGCCATGGTTCCTCCAGTGTCGTTGGGGCTGAGGCTGCGGTCCCTCTGGTGTCGCTGGGGCTGAGGCCGCGGTCCTTCCGGTGTTGTTGGGGTTGAGGTCCTGGTTCCTCTGGTGTCGCTGGGGCTGAGGCCACGGTCCCTCTGGTGTCGCTGAGGCTGAGGCCACGTTTCCTCCGGTGTCGTTGGGGCTGAGGCTGCGGTCCCTCTGGTGTCGTTGGGGCTGAGGCCGCAGTTCCTCCGGTGTCGTTGGGGTTGAGGTCCCAGTTCCTACGGTGTCGCTGGGGCTGAGGCCGCGGTTCTTCCGGTGTCGTTGAGGCTGAGGCCGCGGTCCCTCTGGTTTCGTTGGGGCTGAGGCCGCGGTCCCTCTGGTGTCGCTGGGGCTGAGGCCGCGGTCCCTCTGGTGTCGTTGAGGCTGAGGCTGCGGTCCCTCTGGTGTCGTTGAGGCTGAGGCCGCGGTCCCTCTGGTGTCGCTGGGGCTGAGGCCGCGTTTCCTCCGGTGTCGTTGGGGCTGAGGCCGCGGTTCCTCCGGTGTCGTTGGGGTTGAGGTCCCAGTTCCTCTGGTGTCGCTGGGGCTGAGGCCGCGGTTCTTCCGGTGTCGTTGAGGCTGAGGCCGCGGTCCCTCTGGTTTCGTTGGGCCTGAGGCCGCGGTCCCTCTGGTGTCGCTGGGGCTGAGGCCGCGGTCCCTCTGGTGTCGTTGAGGCTGAGGCCGCGGTCCCTCCAGTGTCGTTGGGGCTGATGCCGCGGTCCCTCTGGTGTTGTTGGGGCTGAATCCGCGGGCCCTCTGGTGTCGTTGGGGCTGAGGCCATGTTTCCTCCGGTGTCGTTGGGGCTGAGGCTGCGGTCCCTCTGGTGTCGTTGGGGCTGAGGCCACGTTTCCTCGATGTTGCTGGGGCAGAGGCCATGGTTCCTCCAGTGTCATTGGGGCTGAGGCCGCGGTCCCTCTGGTTTCGTTGGGGCTGAGGCCGCGGTCCCTCTGGTGTCGCTGGGGCTGAGGCCGCGGTCCCTCTGGTGTCGTTGAGGCTGAGGCTGCGGTCCCTCTGGTGTCGTTGAGGCTGAGGCCGCGGTCCCTCTGGTGTCGCTGGGGCTGAGGCCGCGTTTCCTCCGGTGTCGTTGGGGCTGAGGCTGCGGTCCCTCTGGTGTCATTGGGGCTGAGGCCGCGGTTCCTCCAGTGTCATTGGGGCTGAGGCTGCGGTCCCTCTGGTGTCGCTGGGGCTGAGGCTGCGGTCCTTCCGGTGTTGTTGGGGTTGAGCTCCTGGTTCCTCTGGTGTTGCTGGGGCTGAGGCCGCGGTCCCTCTGGTGTCGCTGGGGCTGAGGACGCATTTCCTCCGGTGTCGTTGGGGCTGAGGCTGCGGTCCCTCTGGTGTCGGGGCTGAGGCCGTGGTTCCTCCGGTGTCGTTGGGGTTGAGGTCCCAGTTCCTCTGGTGTCGCTGGGGCTGAGGCTGCGGTCCCTCTGGTGTCGGGGCTGAGGCCGTGGTTCCTCCGGTGTCGTTGGGGTTGAGGTCCTGGTTCCTCTGGTTTCGCTGGGGCTGAGGCCGCGGTCCCTCTGGTGTCATTGGGGCTGAGGCCGTGGTCCTTCTGGTGTCGAGGTTGAGACCACGGTCCCTCTGATGTCGTTGAGGCTGAGGCCGCGGTCCCTCTGGTGTCGCTGGGGCTGAGGCCGCGGTCCCTCTTGTGTCGTTGAGGCTGAAGCCGCGGTCCCTCTGGTGTCGTTGGGGTTGAGGTCCTGGTTCCTCTGGTTTCGCTGGGGCTGAGGCCGTGGTCCTTCTGGTGTCGCTGGGGCTGAGGCCGCGGTCCCTCTGGTGTCGCTGGGGCTGAGTCCGCGGTCCCTCTGGTGTCGTTGAGGCTGAAGCCGCGGTCCCTCTGGTGTCGTTGGGGTTGAGGTCCTGGTTCCTCTGGTTTCGCTGGGGCTGAGGCCGTGGTCCTTCTGGTGTTGCTGAGGCTGAGGCCGCGGTCTCTCTGGTGTTGCTGGGGCTGAGGCCACGGTCCCTCTGGTGTCGTTGAGGCTGAGGCCGCGGTCCCTCTGGTGTCGTTGGGGTTGAGGTCCTGGTTCCTCTGGTTTCGCTGGGGCTGAGGCCGCGGTCCCTCTGGTGTCATTGGGGCTGAGGCCGTGGTCCTTCTGGTGTCGCTGGGGCTGAGGCCGCGGTCCCTCTGGTGTTGCTGGGGCTGAGGCCGCGGTCCCTCTGGTGTCGTTGGGGTTGAGGTCCTGGTTCCTCTGGTTTCGCTGGGGCTGAGGCCGCGGTCCCTCTGGTGTCATTGGGGCTGAGGCCGCGGTCCCTCTGGTGTCGCTGAGGCGTAACTTGCGGTTCTGCGTCATTCACACTGACCTCCGACTCTTTGTTTCGGGATTTTGGAGAAATCTCTTTTCAAGGTTGAGTTCCTCATTGAGAAACATGGCGCCGGCTGAGAATGTGAAGTCTCCTGTGAAGTGGAGATGAAACCATCGTCCGCAGCCTCCGAGAATCCGATGAATTGTTTAAGTCGGCGGCCGCCTGGAAAAACACTTCACAAAGCCGCATTAGCATCAAGCGTGATCGTGTCGCGGACGCTGTGAAGTGAAGGGAGAGAAGCGGCCTCCAGGGATTACACAAGATCCAGCGGATCCACCCATTAACCCTTTATGGGATTAGCTCTGCACAAGGGTCCAGGGCTGAATTTGCGGGGTGCCCTGTGTGTATCCCCGTCACTATTCGCTCATACGATGCCCCTCACCCCCCATCACCCCGGCCCCATCCTGTCCTTTCTACAGAGTAGGGCACCACGTGACGTGTCCGAGCTCCGGTGCCAGGTACTGCTCGAGCTGTGCGTGGACTGATGGCGCCGGGGTCTCCAACTTCAGGGGTTTTTCTGGACAATTATCAAAAAATCACGGACAGGCAATATGTCTTCAGACACATCGAAAACCAGAGTAAAGGATTGATCAGAGATCGGCGTCTCGGGACATGATCCTGATCGGAGACATCGGCCGCCGTCACTGGCGAGAATCACAGGAGGCATCGTCTGAACAAGGCTCTGCAGCCGCAAACAAATCACGGACGCATTATAAGGACAGGGAAGAAAAGTGCCGTATACTGTCCTGCAATTACTGGACGGTTGCAAGCGCCACCGCCGCGGTCACAAAGCATCAATCCGATTTTATGTTGTGCCTGATATGAGAGTAGAAGTGACCATAGAGGGACGTTTATGTTGGAGGAATTTGGGGGTTTATAACAGAGATCGCAGAGAGCAGAGATCGCAGAGATCGCAGAGAGCAAAGATTACAGAGATCGCAGAGAGCAGAGATCGCAGAGAGCAGAGATCGCAGAGAGCAAAGATTACAGAGATCGCAGAGAGCAGAGATCGCAGAGAGCAAAGATTGCAGAGATCACAGAGAGCAGAGAGCGCAGAGAGCAAAGATCGCAGAGATCACAGAGAGCAGAGATTGCAGAGATCACAGAGAGCAGAGATCACAGAGAGCAGAGATCACAGAGAGCAAAGATTGCAGACATCACAGAGAGCAGAGATCACAGAGAGCAAAGATCGCAGAGAGCCGAGATCGCAGAGAGCCGAGATCGCAGAGAGCAGAGATCACAGAGAGCAAAGATTGCAGAGATCACAGAGAGCAGAGATTGCAGAGAGCAGAGATCGCAGAGATCACAGAGAGCAGAGATCACAGAGAGCAGAGATCGCAGAGATCACAGAGAGCAGAGATCACAGAGAGCAGAGATCACAGAGAGCAGAGATCGCAGAGCGCAGGGATCGCAGAGAGCAGAGATCGTAGAGAGCAGAGATCACAGAGAGCAGAGATCGCAGAGAGCAGAGATTACAGAGACAAGGGATCGCAGAGAGCAGGGATCACAGAGAGCAGAGATCTCAGAGAGCAGAGATCTCAGAGAGCAGAGATCGCAGAGAGCAGAGATCGCAGAGAGCAGAGATCGCAGAGAGCAGGGATGGCAGAGAGCAGAGATCGCAGACAGCAGAGATCGCAGAGAGCAGAGATCACAGAGAGCAGAGATCAGAGAGCAGAGATCGCAGAGTGCAGGGATCGCAGAGAGCAGAGATCACAGAGAGCAGAGATTTCTACAAGCAGAGATCGCAGAGAGCAGAGATTTCTACAAGCAGAGATCACAGAGAGCAGAGATTTCTACAAGCAGAGATCGCAGATGCATTGAGCAAAGACCGCAGCAAGCTGAGATCACTCTGCACAAGAAATTTAATGTCAATATGAAAAAAGTAAGGAAACGTTGGAACCCACAAACATCGTACGATGTTAGTTATGACACTTCTTTGCGTTGGTGACTGCTTCCTCCACATTAGTGATGATCCGTCCTCCGCATTAGTGATGACTCCTCCCCTGTATTAGTGATGATCCGTCCTCCGCATTAGTGATGACTCCTCCCCTGCATTAGTGATGACTCCTCCCCTGTATTAGTGATGATCCGTCCTCCGCATTAGTGATGACTCCTCCCCTGCATTAGTGATGACTCCTCCCCTGCATTAGTGATGATCCGTCCTCCGCTTTAGTGATGACTCCTCCCCTGCATTAGTGATGATTCGTCCTCCGCTTTAGTGATGACTCCTCCCCTGCATTAGTGATGATCCGTCCTCTGCTTTAGTGATGACTCCTCCCCTGCATTAGTGATGACTCCTCCCCTGCATTAGTGATGATCCGTCCTCCGCTTTAGTGATGACTCCTCCCCTGCATTAGTGATGATCCGTCCTCCGCTTTAGTGATGACTCCTCCCCTGCATTAGTGATGACTCCTCCCCTGCATTAGTGATGATCCGTCCTCCGCTTTAGTGATGACTCCTCCCCTGCATTAGTGATGATTCGTCCTCCGCTTTAGTGATGACTCCTCCCCTGCATTAGTGATGATCCGTCCTCTGCTTTAGTGATGACTCCTCCCCTGCATTAGTGATGACTCCTCCCCTGCATTAGTGATGATCCGTCCTCTGCTTTAGTGATGACTCCTCCCCTGCATTAGTGATGATCCGTCCTCCGCTTTAGTGATGATCCATCCTCCGCTTTAGTGATAACTCCTCCCCTGCATTCTTGATGATCCGTCCTCTGCTTTAGTGATGACTCCTCCCCGCATTAGTGATGATCCATCCTCCGCTTTAGTGATTACTCCTCCCCCACATTAGTGATGATCCATCCTCCGCTTTAGTGATGACTCCTCCCCGCATTAGTGATGACTCCTCCCCTGCATTAGTGATGACTCCTCCCTTGCATTAGAGATGATCCGTCCTCCGCATTAGTGATGACTCCTCCCCTGCATTAGTAATGACTCCTCCCCTGCATTAGTGATGACTCCTCCCCTGCATTAGTGATGATCCATCCTCCGCTTTAGTGATGACTCCTCTCCCGCATTAGTGATGATCCGTCCTCCGCTTTAATGATGACTCCTCCCCGCATTAGTGATGACTCCTCCCCCACATTAGTGATGATCCATCCTCCGCTTTAGTGATGACTCCTCCCCGCATTAGTGATGACTCCTCCCCTGCATTAGTGATGACTCCTCCCTTGAATTAGAGATGATCCGTCCTCCGCATTAGTGATGACTCCTCCCCTGCATTAGTGATGACTCCTCCCCTGCATTAGTGATGATCCGTCCTCCGCATTAGTGATGACTCCTCCCCTGCATTAGTGATGACTCCTCCCCTGCATTAGTGATGACTCCTCCCCTGCATTAGTGATGACTCCTAGCCTGCATTAGTGATGATCCGTCCTCCGCATTAGTGATGACTCCTCCCCTGCATTAGTGATGATCCGTCCTCCGCATTAGTGATGGCTCCTCCCCTGCATTAGTGATGACTCCTCCCCTGCATTAGTGATGACCTATCCCCCGCATTAGTGATGACTCCTCCCCTGCATTAGTGATGATCTGTCCTTCGCATTAGTGATGACTCCTCCCCTGCATTAGTGATGATCCATCCTCCGCTTTAGTGATGACTCCTCCCCTGCATTAGTGATGACGCCTCCCCAGCATTATTGATGATCCGTCCTACTCACTAGTGATGACTCCTCACCTGGATTAGTGATGACTCCTCCCCTGCATTAGTGATGATCTGTCCTCCGCATTAGTGATGACTCCTCCCCTGCATTAGTGATGACTCCTCCCCTGCATTAGTGATGACTCCTCCCCTGCATTAGTGATGATCTGTCCTCCGCATTAGTGATGACTCCTCCCCTGCATTAGTGATGACTCCTCCCCTGCATTAGTGATGACTCCTCCCCTGCATTAGTGATGACTCCTCCCCTGCATTAGTGATGACTCCTCCCCTGCATTAGTGATGACTCCTCCCCTGCATTAGTGATGACTCATCCCCTGCATTAGTGATGACTCCTCCCCTGTATTAGTGATGATCCGTCCTCTGCTTTAGTGATGACTCCTCCCCTGCATTAGTGATGACTCCTCCCCTGCATTAGTGATGACTCCTCCCCTGCATTAGTGATGACTCCTTCCCTGCATTAGTGATGATCTGTCCTCCGCTTTAGTGATGACTCCTCCCCTGCATTAGTGATGACTCCTCCCCTGCATTAGTGATGACTCCTCCCCTGCATTAGTGATGACCCGTCCTCCGCTTTAGTGATGACTCCTCCCCTGCATTAGTGATGACTCCTCCCCTTCATTAGTGATGACTCCTCCCCTGCATTAGTGATGACTCCTCCCCTGTATTAGTGACTCCTCCCCTGCATTAGTGATGATCCGTCCTCCGCATTAGTGATGAATTCGCTCCACAATAATGACGCCCCTGCTTTAGTGTGATGATGATTTACCAATCCCATACCTTATCCCCATAGGAGGCACTCATTGCTCACAAGACTACGGTCTCCCAACAAAACATATCAAGCTATGGATAGACTAAAAATACAAGTGGGCGGCGCCTTTCTGCTACCTTAGTCCTTAGTAAATGTGAATTCCACCCTAATATCTGTGTCTGGGAGAGTTAGGGGGCCGCCCATATTAATATAAGGCAGGTTCCAACCAATGTTTCCAGCCCCCGAGGAGCAGATACGTCTGCTTGTGTGGAGGTTTCTCCTCAGTCCTGTGGATTTGCGGTTCAGGGCACCCTCCGCCCGGGCAGGCAGCGGTTGTTGCGCTGTCACGCCTGTCACCACTTGTCACGGTTTCCAGCACCCGGCTGAGGTTCCTCGGACATTTTTCATTAGCAGCGTGGAGCAGAGGTGACACGACCTGCCCTCTCCGCTCGCTTCTCTGCGCAGTCACATAATTGAGATTTATCTGGGTCAGGTGCTATATATGTGGCTCCGAGCGGTTATCGCGGTGGATCCTGCAGATAATCCGCTCGCTCCTGACATTTCAGGTGAAATTGCAATAAGAATCCTGAGACTGGCGGCGGCGCGGCCTCGCATCGCTCTGTGAGGCCTCGTGTTAGCGGCGCACTGACACCTGGATGACTGCAATGAAGATTAATATTTCTCTATTTGTCCGCACATCCATCTGGAATAGTCTCCCCCCGGGACCGTCTCCGCCTGATAAACGCATCGCGGACCTGAAATCTGAGAGCCAGAGCCAAGGACGCACAGCATGGCGCCGCAACGTCACCCGACAACGCACAGCATGGCGCCGCAACGTCACCCACACACGATGGAGACACTTAGCAGGATTCACCTTTACAGAACTTACACAATGTGGGTGTGAACGGGCTCAGAGGCGATCATCAACCCGCGGTGATCAGCAAACCCATGGAGATAATCAACCCGCGGAGATCATCAACCCGCGGAGATCATCAAACTCGCAGCGAACATCAAACCGCGGAGATCATCAAACCCACGGAGATCATCAAACCCGCGGAGATCATCAAACCGCGGAGATCATCAACCCGCGGAGATCATCAACCCGCGGAGATCATCAAACTCGCAGCGAACATCAAACCGCGGAGATCATCAAACCCACGGAAATCATCAAACCCGCGGAGATCATCAACCCGCGGAGATCAAAAACCCGCGGAGATCATCAACCCGCGGAGATCATCAACCCACGGAGATCATCAAGCCACGGAGATCATCAACCTGCGGAGATCATCAAACCCGCAGAGATCATCAAACCCGTGGCGATCATCAAACCGCAGAGATCATCAAACCCGCAGAGATCATCAAACCCGTGGCGATCATCAAACCGCAGAGATCATCAAACCCACGGCGATCATCAAACCCGCGGCGATCATCAAACCCGGGGAGATCATCAAACCCGGGGAGATCATCAACCCACGAAAATCATCAAACCCGGGGAGATCATCAAACCCGCGGAGATCATCAAACCCGCAGAGATCATCAAACCCGCAGAGATCATCAAACCCGCAGAGATCATCAAACCCGCAGAGATCATCAAACCCGCAGCGATCATCAACCCGCGGAGATCATCAAACCCGCGGAGATCATCAAACCCGCGGAGATCATCAAACCTGTGGAGATCATCAAACCCACGGCAATCATCAAACCCGCAGCTATCATCAACCCGCGGAGATCATCAACCCGCGGAGATCAAAAACCCGCGGAGATCAAAAACCCGCGGAGATCATCAAACCGCGGAAGTCATCAAATCGCAGAGATCATCAACTCGCGAAGATCATCAACCCGCAGAGACCATCAACCCACAGAGATCATCAACCCGCGGAGATCATCAAGCCACGGAGATCATCAACCTGCGGAGATCATCAAACCCGCAGAGATCATCAAACCGCAAAGATCATCAAACCCGCGGCGATCATCAAACCACAAAGATCATCAAACTCGCGGCGATCATCAACCCGCAGAGATCATCAAACCCGCGGCGATCATCAAACCCGGGGAGATCATCGACCCGCGGAGATCATCAAACCCGGGGAGATCATCAACCCGCGGAGATCATCAACCCGCGGAGATCATCAAACCCAGGGAGATCATCAACCCGCTGAGATTATCAAACCGCAGAGACCATCAAACCTGCGCAGACCCTCAAACCTGCGGAGACCATCAAACCCGCGGAGATCATCAAACTCGCGGACATCATCAAACCCGCAGTGATCATCAAACCCGCGGAGATCATTAAATCCGCAGAGATCATCAAACCCACAGCGATCATCAACCCGCGGAGATCATCAAACCCGCGGAGATCATCAAACCCGCGGAGATCATCAAATCTGTGGAGATCATCAAACCCACGGCGATCATCAAACCCGCAGAGATCAACAAACCCGCAGCTATCATCAACCCGCGAAGATCAAAAACCCGCGGAGATCAAAAACCCGCGGAGATCATCAAATCGCAGAGATCATCAACCCGCGTGAGATCATCAACCCACGGAGATCATCAAACCCGCGGCGATCATCAAACCCGCGGAGATCATCAAACCCGCGGAGATCATCAAACCCTCGGAGATCACCAAACCCACAGCGATCATCAAACCCGCAGAGATCAACAAACCCGCAGCTATCATCAACCCGCGGAGATCAAAAACCCGCGGAGATCAAAAACCCGCGGAGATCATCAAATCGCAGAGATCATCAACCCGCGGAGATCATCAACCCGCGGAGATCATCAACCCGCGGAGATCATCAACCCACGGAGATCATCAAACCCGCGGCGATCATCAAACCCGCGGAGATCATCAACCCGCGGAGATCATCAACCCGCGGAGATCATCAAACCGCAGAGATCATCAAACCCGCAGAGATCATCAAACCGCGGAGATCAAAAACCCACGGAGATCATCAACCCGCAGAGATCATCAACCCGCGGAGATCATCAAGCCACGGAGATCATCAACCTGCGGAAATCATCAAACCCGCAGAGATCATCAAACCCTTAGAGATTATCAGACCGCAGAGACCATCAAACCCGCGGAGATCATCTAACCCGCGGAGATCATCTAACCCGCGGACATCATCAACCCTGCAGCGATCATCAAACCCGCGGAGATCATCAAACCCGCAGAGATCATCAAACCCGCAGAGATCATCAAACCCGCAGAGATCATCAAACCCGCGGAGATCAACCAGCGGAGATCATCAAACCCGCGGAGATCATCAAACCCGCAGAGATCATCAAACCCGCAGAGATCATCAAACCCGCAGCGATCATCAACCCGCGGAGATCATCAAAACCGCGGACATCATCAAACCCGCAGCGATCATCAAACCCGCGGAGATCATCAAACCCGCAGAGATCATCAAACCCGCAGCGATCATCAACCCGCGGAGATCATCAAACCCGCAGACATCATCAAACCCGCAGCAATCATCAAACCCGCGGAGATCAACCAGCGGAGATCATCAAACCCGCGGAGATCATCAAACCCGCAGAGATCATCAAACCCGCAGAGATCATCAAACCCGCAGCGATCATCAACCCGCGGAGATCATCAAACCCGCGGAGATCATCAAACCCGCGGAGATCATCAAACCTGTGGAGATCATCAAACCCACGGCGATCATCAAACCCGCAGAGATTAGCAAACCCGCAGCTATCATCAACCCGCGGAGATCATCAACCCACGGAGATCAAAAACCCGCGGAGATCAAAAACCCGTGGAGATCAAAAACCCGCGGAGATCATCAAACCGCAGAAGTCATCAAATCGCAGAGATCATCAACCCGCGGAGATCATCAACCCACGGAGATCATCAAATCGCAGAGATCATCAACCCGCGGAGATCATCAACCCACGGAGATCATCAAACCCGTGGAGATCATCAAACCCGCGGAGATCATCAAACCCTCGGAGATCACCAAACCCACAGCGATCATCAAACCCGCGGAGACCATCAACCTGGGAGATCATCAAACCGCAGAGATCACCAAACCCGCGGAGATCATCAAACCCGCAGAGATCATCAAACCGCAGAGATCACCAAACCCGCGGAGATCATCAAACCCGCAGAAATCATCAACCAGCGGAGATCATCAAACCCGCGGAGATCATCAAACCCGCAGAGATCATCAACCCGCGGAGATCATCAAACCCGCGGAGATCATCAAACCCGCAGCGATCATCAACCCGCGGAGATCATCAACCCGCGAAGATCATCAAACCCGCGGAGATCATCAAACCCACAGCGATCATCAACCCGCGGAGATCATCAACCCGTGGAGATCATCAAACCCGCGGAGATCATCAAACCCGCGGAGATCATCAAACCCGCGGAGATCAACCAGCGGAGATCATCAAACCCGCGGAGATCATCAAACCCGCAGACATCATCAAACCCGCAGCGATCATCAACCCGCGGAGATCATCAAACCCGCAGCGATCATCAACCCGCGGAGATCATCAACCCGCGGCGATCATCAAACCCGCGGCGATCATCAAACCTGTGGCGATCATCAAACCCGCAGAGATCAACAAACCCGCAGCGAACATCAAACCCGCAGCGAACATCAAACCCGCGGCGATCATCAAACCCGCGGAGATCAAAAACCCGCGGAGATCATCAAACCGTGGAAGTCATCCAATCGCAGAGATCATCAACCCGCGGAGATCATTAACCCGTGGAGATCATCAACCTGCGGAGATCATCAAACCCGCAGAGATCATCAAACCCACAGCGATCATCAAACCCGCGGAGACCATCAACCTGGGCAGATCATCAAACCGCAGAGATCACCAAACCCGCGGAGATCATCAAACCCGCAGAGATCATCAAACCACAGAGATCACCAAACCCGCGGAGATCATCAAACCCGCAGAAATGATCAACCAGCGGAGATCATCAAACCCGCGGAGATCATCAAACCCGCAGAGATCATCAACCCGCAGAGATCATCAACCCGCGGAGATCATCGAACCCGCGGAGATCATCAAACCCGCGGAGATCATCAAACCCGCAGCGATCATCAACCCGCGGAGATCATCAACCCACGAAGATCATCAAACCCGCGGAGATCATCAAACCCACAGCGATCATCAACCCGCGGAGATCATCAACCCGTGGAGATCATCAAACCCGCGGAGATCATCAAACCCGCGGAGATCATCAAACCCGCGGAGATCACCAAACCCGCGGAGATCATCAACCCGCGTAGATCATCAAACCCGCGGAGATCATCAAACCCGCAGAGATCATCAAACCCGCAGCGATCATCAACCCGCGGAGATCATCAAACCCGCAGCGATCATCAACCCGCGGCGATCATCAAACCCGCGGCGATCATCAAACCTGTGGCGATCATCAAACCCGCAGAGATCAACAAACCCGCAACGAACATCAAACCCGCAGCGAACATCAAACCCGCGGCGATCATCAAACCCGCGGAGATCAAAAACCCGCGGAGATCATCAAACCGTGGAAGTCATCCAATCGCAGAGATCATTAACCCGCGGAGATCATCAACCTGCGGAGATCATCAAATCCGCAGAGATCATCAAACCCACAGCGATCATCAAACCCGCGGAGACCATCAACCTGGGGAGATCATCAAACCGCAGAGATCACCAAACCCGCGGAGATCATCAAACCCGCAGAGATCATCAAACCACAGAGATCACCAAACCCGCGGAGATCATCAAACCCGCAGAAATCATCAACCAGCGGAGATCATCAAACCCGCGGAGATCATCAAACCCGCAGAGATCATCAACCCGCGGAGATCATCAAACCCGCGGAGATCATCAAACCCGCAGCGATCATCAACCCGCGGAGATCATCAACCCGCGAAGATCATCAAACCCGCGGAGATCATCAAACCCGCGGAGATCATCAACCCGCGGAGATCATCAACCCGTGGAGATCATCAAACCCGCGGAGATCATCAAACCCGCGGAGATCATCAAACCCGCGGAGATCATCAAACCCGCGGAGATCATCAAACCCGCGGAGATCATCAAACCCGCAGAGATCATCAAACCCGCAGCGATCATCAACCCGCGGAGATCATCAAACCCGCAGCGATCATCAACCCGCGGAGATCATCAACCCGCGGAGATCATCAAACCCGCGGCGATCATCAAACCTGTGGCGATCATCAAACCCGCAGAGATCAACAAACCCGCAGCGAACATCAAACCCGCAGCGAACATCAAACCCGCGGAGATCAAAAACCCGCGGAGATCATCAAACCGTGGAAGTCATCCAATCGCAGAGATCATCAACCCGCGGAGATCATTAAACCGCGGAGATCATCAACCTGCGGAGATCATCAAACCCGCAGAGATCATCAAACCGCGGCGATCATCAAACCCGCGGCGATCATCAAACACGGGGAGATCATTAACCCGCGAAGATCATCAAACCCACGGAGATTATCAAACCGCGGCGATCATCAAACCCACAGAGACCATCAAACCCGCAGAGATCATCAAACCCGCAGAGACCATCAAACCCGGGGAGACCATCAAACCCGCAGAGATCATCAAACCCGCGGCGATCATCAAACCCGCAGAGACCATCAAACCCGCAGAGACCATCAAACCCGGGGAGATCATCAAACCCGGGGAGATCATCAAACCCGCGGCGATCATCAAACCCGCAGAGACCATCAAACCTGGGGAGATCATCAAACCCGGGGAGATCATCAACCCGCGGAGATCATCAACCCGCGGAGATCATCAAACCCGCGGAGATCATCAAACCCGCAGAGATCATCAAACCCGCGGACATCATCAAACCCGCAGCAATCATCAAACCCGCGGAGATCAACCCGCGGAGATCATCAAACCCGCGGAGATCATCAAACCCGCGGAGATCATCAAACCCGCAGAGATCATCAAACCCGCAGAGATCATCAAACCCGCAGAGATCATCAAACCCGCAGCGATCATCAACCCGTGGAGATCAACAAACCCGCGGAGATCATCAAACCCGCGGAGATCATCAAACCCACGGAGATCATCAAACCTGCAGAGACCATCAAACCTGGGGAGATCATCAAACCCGGGGAGATCATCAACCCGCGGAGATCATCAACCCGCGGAGATCATCAAACCCGCAGAGATCATCAAACCCGCGGACATCATCAAACCCGCAGCAATCATCAAACCCGCGGAGATCAACCCGCGGAGATCATCAAACCCGCGGAGATCATCAAACCCGCGCAGATCATCAAACCCGCAGAGATCATCAAACCCGCAGAGATCATCAAACCCGCAGAGATCATCAAACCCGCAGCGATCATCAACCCGCGGAGATCATCAAACCCGCGGAGATCATCAAACCTGTGGAGATCATCAAACCTGTGGAGATCATCAAACCCGCGGAGATCATCAAACCCGCAGAGATCAACAAACCCGCAGCTATCATCAACCCGCGGAGATCATCAACCCGCGGAGATCAAAAACCCGCGGAGATCAAAAACCCATGGAGATCAAAAACCCGCGGAGATCATCAAACCGCAGAAGTCATCAAATCGCAGAGATCATCAACCCGCGGAGATCATCAACCCGCGGAGATCATCAACCCGCGGAGATCATCAAACCCGCGGCGATCATCAAACCCGTGGAGATCATCAAACCCGCGGAGATCACCAAACCCACAGCGATCATCAAACCCGCGGAGACCATCAACCTGGGGAGATCATCAAACCGCAGAGATCACCAAACCCGCGGAGATCATCAAACCGCAGAGATCACCAAACCCGCGGAGATCATGAAACCCGCAGAAATCATCAACCAGCGGAGATCATCAAACCCGCGGAGATCATCAAACCCGCAGAGATCATCAACCCGCGGAGATCATCAAACCCGCGGAGATCATCAAACCCGCAGCGATCATCAACCCGCGGAGATCATCAACCCGCGAAGATCATCAAACCCGCGGAGATCATCAAACCCACAGCGATCATCAACCCACGGAGATCATCAACCCGTGGAGATCATCAAACCCGCGGAGATCAACCAGCGGAGATCATCAAACCCGCGGAGATCATCAAACCCGCAGAGATCATCAAACCCGCAGCGATCATCAACCAGCGGAGATCATCAAACCCGCAGCGATCATCAACCCGCGGCGATCATCAAACCTGCGTCGATCATCAAAGCCGCAGAGATCAACAAACCCGCAGCGAACATCAAACCCGCGGCGATCAAAAACCCGCGGAGATCATCAAACCGCGGAAGTCATCCAATCGCAGAGATCATCAACCCGCGGAGATCATTAACCCGCGGAGATCATCAACCTGCGGAGATCATCAAACCCGCAGAGATCATCAAACCGCGGCGATCATCAAACCCGCGGCGATCATCAAACCCGGGGAGATCATCAACCCGCGAAGATCATCAAACCCACGGAGATTATCAAACCGCGGCGATCATCAAACCCGCAGAGACCATCAAACCCACGGAGATCATCAAACCCGCAGAGACCATCAAACCCGGGGAGATCATCAAACCCGCAGAGACCATCAAACCCACGGAGATCATCAAACCCGCAGAGACCATCAAACCCGGGGAGACCATCAAACCCGCAGAGATCATCAAACCCGCGGCGATCATCAAACCCGCAGAGACCATCAAACCCGCAGAGACCATCAAACCCGGGGAGATCATCAAACCCGGGGAGATCATCAAACCCGCGGCGATCATCAAACCCGCAGAGACCATCAAACCTGGGGAGATCATCAAACCCGGGGAGATCATCAACCCGCGGAGATCATCAACCCGCGGAGATCATCAAACCCGCGGAGATCATCAAACCCGCAGAGATCATCAAACCCGCGGACATCATCAAACCCGCAGCAATCATCAAACCCGCGGAGATCAACCCGCGGAGATCATCAAACCCGCAGAGATCATCAACCCGCGGAGATCATCAAACCCGCGGAGATCATCAAACCCGCAGCGATCATCAACCCGCGGAGATCATCAACCCGCGAAGATCATCAAACCCGCGGAGATCATCAAACCCACAGCGATCATCAACCCACGGAGATCATCAACCCGTGGAGATCATCAAACCCGCAGAGATCATCAAACCCGCGGAGATCAACCAGCGGAGATCATCAAACCCGCGGAGATCATCAAACCCGCAGAGATCATCAAACCCGCAGCGATCATCAACCAGCGGAGATCATCAAACCCGCAGCGATCATCAACCCGCGGCGATCATCAAACCTGCGGAGATCATCAAACCCGCGGAGATCATCAAACCCGCAGAGATCATCAAACCCGCAGAGATCATCAAACCCGCAGAGATCATCAAACCCGCAGCGATCATCAACCCGTGGAGATCAACAAACCCGCGGAGATCATCAAACCCGCGGAGATCATCAAACCCACGGAGATCATCAAACCTGCAGAGACCATCAAACCTGGGGAGATCATCAAACCCGGGGAGATCATCAACCCGCGGAGATCATCAACCCGCGGAGATCATCAAACCCGCGGAGATCATCAACCCGCGGAGATCATCAAACCCGCGGAGATCATCAAACCCGCAGAGATCATCAAACCCGCGGACATCATCAAACCCGCAGCAATCATCAAACCCGCGGAGATCAACCCGCGGAGATCATCAAACCCGCGGAGATCATCAAACCCGCGGAGATCATCAAACCCGCAGAGATCATCAAACCCGCAGAGATCATCAAACCCGCAGCGATCATCAACCCGCGGAGATCAACAAACCCGCGGAGATCATCAAACACGCGGAGATCAACAAACCCGCAGCTATCATCAACCCGCGGAGATCATCAACCCGCGGAGATCAAAAACCCGCGGAGATCAAAAACCCATGGAGATCAAAAACCCGCGGAGATCATCAAACCGCAGAAGTCATCAAATCGCAGAGATCATCAACCCGCGGAGATCATCAACCCGCGGAGATCATCAACCCGCGGAGATCATCAAACCCGCGGCGATCATCAAACCCGTGGAGATCATCAAACCCGCGGAGATCACCAAACCCACAGCGATCATCAAACCCGCGGAGACCATCAACCTGGGGAGATCATCAAACCGCAGAGATCACCAAACCCGCGGAGATCATCAAACCGCAGAGATCACCAAACCCGCGGAGATCATCAAACCCGCAGAAATCATCAACCAGCGGAGATCATCAAACCCGCGGAGATCATCAAACCCGCAGAGATCATCAACCCGCGGAGATCATCAAACCCGCGGAGATCATCAAACCCGCAGCGATCATCAACCCGCGGAGATCATCAACCCGCGAAGATCATCAAACCCGCGGAGATCATCAAACCCACAGCGATCATCAACCCACGGAGATCATCAACCCGTGGAGATCATCAAACCCGCGGAGATCATCAAACCCGCGGAGATCATCAAACCCGCGGAGATCATCAAACCCGCGGAGATCAACCAGCGGAGATCATCAAACCCGCGGAGATCATCAAACCCGCAGAGATCATCAAACCCGCAGCGATCATCAACCAGCGGAGATCATCAAACCCGCAGCGATCATCAACCCGCGGCGATCATCAAACCTGCGTCGATCATCAAAGCCGCAGAGATCAACAAACCCGCAGCGAACATCAAACCCGCGGCGATCATCAAACCCGTGGAGATCAAAAACCCGCGGAGATCATCAAACCGCGGAAGTCATCCAATCGCAGAGATCATCAACCCGCGGAGATCATTAACCCGCGGAGATCATCAACCTGCGGAGATCATCAAACCCGCAGAGATCATCAAACCGCGGCGATCATCAAACCCGCGGCGATCATCAAACCCGGGGAGATCATCAACCCGCGAAGATCATCAAACCCACGGAGATTATCAAACCGCGGCGATCATCAAACCCGCAGAGACCATCAAACCCACGGAGATCATCAAACCCGCAGAGACCATCAAACCCGGGGAGATCATCAAACCCGCAGAGACCATCAAACCCACGGAGATCATCAAACCCGCAGAGACCATCAAACCCGGGGAGATCATCAAACCCGGGGAGATCATCAACCCGCAGAGATCATCAACCCGCGGAGATCATCAAACCCGCGGAGATCATCAAACCCGCGGAGATCAAAAACCCGCGGCGATTATCAAACCCGCGGAGATCAAAAACCCGCGGAGATCATCAAACCCGCAGAGATCATCAAACCCAGGGAGACCATCAACCCGCGGAGATCACCAAACCCGCGAAGATCATCAAACCCGCAGCGATCATCAACCCGCGGAGATCATCAACCCGCGGAGATCATCAAACCCGCGGAGATCATCAAACCCGCGGAGATCATCAACCCGCGGAGATCATCAACCCGCGGAGATCATCAAACCCGCGGAGATCATCAAACCCGCAGCGAACATCAAACCCGCAGAGATCATCAAACCCGCAGCGATCATCAAACCCGCGAAGATCATAAAACCCGCAGCGATCATCAAACCCGCGGAGATCAAAAACCCGCGGAGATCATCAAACCGCGGAAGTCATCCAATCGCAGAGATCATCAACCCGCGGAGATCATTAACCCGCGGAGATCATCAACCTGGGGAGATCATCAAACTCGCAGCGATCATCAACCCGCGGAGATCATCAACCCGCGAAGATCATCAAACCCGCGGAGATCATCAAACCCACAGCGATCATCAACCCACGGAGATCATCAACCCGTGGAGATCATCAAACCCGCGGAGATCATCAAACCCGCGGAGATCATCAAACCCGCGGAGATCAACCAGCGGAGATCATCAAACCCGCGGAGATCATCAAACCCGCAGAGATCATCAAGCCCGCAGCGATCATCAACCAGCGGAGATCATCAAACCCGCAGCGATCATCAACCCGCGGCGATCATCAAACCTGCGTCGATCATCAAAGCCGCAGAGATCAACAAACCCGCAGCGAACATCAAACCCGCGGCGATCATCAAACCCGTGGAGATCAAAAACCCGCGGAGATCATCAAACCGCGGAAGTCATCCAATCGCAGAGATCATCAACCCGCGGAGATCATTAACCCGCGGAGATCATCAACCTGCGGAGATCATCAAACCCGCAGAGATCATCAAACCGCGGCGATCATCAAACCCGCGGCGATCATCAAACCCGGGGAGATCATCAACCCGCGAAGATCATCAAACCCACGGAGATTATCAAACCGCGGCGATCATCAAACCCGCAGAGACCATCAAACCCACGGAGATCATCAAACCCGCAGAGACCATCAAACCCGGGGAGATCATCAAACCCGGGGAGATCATCAACCCGCAGAGATCATCAACCCGCGGAGATCATCAAACCCGCGGAGATCATCAAACCCGCGGAGATCATCAAACCCGCAGCGAACATCAAACCCGCAGAGATCATCAAACCCGCGGCGATTATCAAACCCGCGGAGATCAAAAACCCGCGGAGATCATCAAACCGCGGAAGTCATCCAATCGCAGAGATCATCAACCCGCGGAGATCATCAACCTGCGGAGATCATCAAACTCGCAGAGATCATCAAACCCGCGGCGATCATCAAACCCGGGGAGATCATCAACCCGCGAAGATCATCAAACCCACGGAGATCATCAAACCCGCAGAGACCATCAAACCCGCGGAGGCCATCAAAACCGCGGAGATCATCAAACCCGCAGAGATCATCAAACCCGGGGAGACCATCAACCCGCGGAGATCACCAAACCCGCGAAGATCATCAAACCCGCAGCGATCATCAACCCGCGGAGATCATCAACCCGCGGAGATCATCAAACCCGCGGAGATCATCAAACCCGCGGAGATCATCAACCCGCGGAGATCATCAACCCGCGGAGATCATCAACCCGCGGAGATCATCAAACCCGCGGAGATCATCAAACCCGCAGCGAACATCAAACCCGCAGAGATCATCAAACCCGCAGCGATCATCAAACCCGCGAAGATCATAAAACCCGCAGCGATCATCAAACCCGCGGAGATCAAAAACCCGCGGAGATCATCAAACCGCGGAAGTCATCCAATCGCAGAGATCATCAACCCGCGGAGATCATTAACCCGCGGAGATCATCAACCTGGGGAGATCATCAAACTCGCAGAGATCATCAACCCGCGGAGATCATCAAACCGCAGAGATCATCAAACCCGTAAAGATCATCAAACCCGTAAAGATCATCAAACGCAGGACTACCCCAGAAGAATCATGTCCGGACTGTCTGCTCTGAGAACAACTACACTCATCAGATACCTCCACTACATCTCTGCTGCTTCAACTTCACCTGATGGAAGTATCATACAGACGACGGAAAGACCAAGAAAACTGCCACATTCTGAGCATTACCCCTCATAATACCGCCATACTGTCAAACAGCAAGCAGTATTACTGCCTACAGAGACTGCTGCACTACAGACCATATATACAGTCAAGACTGCACCAGCAGAATAGTGAGTGCAGCTCTGGAGTATAATACAGGAGGTAACTCAGGATCAGTAATGTATGTACACAGTGACTGCACCAGCAGAATAGTGAGTGCAGCTCTGGAGTATAATACAAGAGGTAACTCAGGATAAGTAATGTATGTACACAGTGACTGCACCAGCAGAATAGTGAGTGCAGCTCTGGAGTATAATACAGGAGGTAACTCAGGATCAGTAATGTAATGTATGTAGACAGTGACTGCACAGCAGAATAGTGAGTGCAGCTCTGGAGTATAATACAGGAGGTAACTCCGGATCAGTAATGTATGTACACAGTGACTGCACCAGCAGAATAGTGAGTGCAGCTCTGGAGTATAATACAGGAGGTAACTCAGGATCAGTAATGTAATGTATGTAGACAGTGACTGCACAGCAGAATAGTGAGTGCAGCTCTGGAGTATAATACAGGAGGTAACTCAGGATCAGTAATGTAATGTATGTACACAGTGACTGCACCAGCAGAATAGTGAGTGCAGCTCTGGAGTATAATACAGGAGGTAACTCAGGATCAGTAATGTAATGTATGTACACAGTGACTGCACCAGCAGAATAGTGAGTGCAGCTCTGGAGTATAATACAGGAGGTAACTCTGGGGGCATGACTATTAATGTGAGTAATCGGTGATGTCAGGATGCCGCTGTGCCCTCTGCGCTCACATTCATAGTTCTGGAAGTGCTCGGTATTTTGCGGTGCCCCCCGTACGGCGCAATATGTCATATATTACACCCGCTCTGTGCAGTCGCAGTGTTTCTTATGGCTCTTTCCCAGAATCCTCTGCGCTGGGGGCACAAATATTTGCTATGAGAAAATATTGATTTTCCTCTTTCTGGTCAGGTTTCGGCAGAGCTGGGGGTCAGTGATGGGGGGAGGGGTCTGTGATGGGGGGGTGGTCAGTGATGGGGGGGTCAGTGATGGGGGAGTCAGTGATGGGGGGTCAGTGATGGGGGGGTCAGTGATGGGGGGTGGTCAGTGATGGAGGGGTGGTCAGTGATGGGGGTGGTCAGTGATGGGGAGTGGTCAGTGATGGGGGGGTCAGTGATGGGGGGGTCAGTGATGGGGGGGTCAGTGATGGGGTGGTCAGTGATGGGGGGGTGGTCAGTGATGGGGGGTCAGTGATGGGGGAGTCAGTGATGGGGGGTCAGTGATGGGGGGACAGTGATGGGGGTGGTCAGTGATGGAGGGGGTCAGTGATGGGGGGGTCAGTGATGGGGGGGTCAGTGATGGGGGGGTCAGTGATGGGGGGTGGTCAGTGATGGAGGGGTGGTCAGTGATGGGGGTGGTCAGTGATGGAGGGGTGGTCAGTGATGGGGGTGGTCAGTGATGGGGGAGGGGTCTGTGATGAGGGAGTCAGTGATGGGGGGTCAGTGATGGGGGAGCGGTCTGTGATGGGGGGGTGGTCAGTGATGGGGGGGGTCAGTGATGGGGGAGTCAGTGATGGGGGGTCAGTGATGGGGGGGTCAGTGATGGGGGGTGGTCAGTGATGGAGGGGGGTCAGTGATGGGGGGTGGTCAGTGATGGGGGGTGGTCAGTGATGGAGGGGGGTCAGTGATGGGGGGTGGTCAGTGATGGGGGGGGTGGTCAGTGATGGGGGTGGTCAGTGATGGGGGGGGTCAGTGATGGGGGGTGGTCAGTGATGGGGGGGGTGGTCAGTGATGGGGGGGTGGTCAGTGATGGGGGGGTGGTCAGTGATGGGGGGTGGTCAGTGATGGGGGGTCAGTGATGGGGGAGGGGTCTGTGATGGGGGGGTGGTCAGTGATGGGGGGGTCAGTGATGGGGGAGTCAGTGATGGGGGGTCAGTGATGGGGGGGTCAGTGATGGGGGGTGGTCAGTGATGGAGGGGTGGTCAGTGATGGGGGTGGTCAGTGATGGGGGGGTCAGTGATGGAGGGGTGGTCAGTGATGGGGGGGAGGTCGGTGATGGGGGGTCAGTGATGGGGGGACAGTGATGGGGGGTGGTCAGTGATGGGGAGTGGTCAGTGATGGGGGGGTCAGTGATGGGGGGGTCAGTGATGGGGGGGTGGTCAGTGATGGGGGGGTGGTCAGTGATGGGGGGTCAGTGATGGGGGGGAGGTCGGTGATGGGGGATCAGTGATGGGGGGACAGTGATGGGGGTGGTCAGTGATGGAGGGGGTCAGTGATGGGGGGGTCAGTGATGGGGGGGTCAGTGATGGGGGGGTCAGTGATGGGGGGGTGGTCAGTGATGGGGGGTGGTCAGTGATGGGGGGGTGGTCAGTGATGGGGAGTGGTCAGTGATGGGGGGGTGGTCAGTGATGGGGAGTGGTCAGTGATGGGGGGCACTGGATCAGCTCCTCCGGGGGTCGGGACGTGTCGCTCGCTGTCACTCAGCTTTCCCACATACAGATTTATGATTCGGATGAATGAGCCAGAAATGAAGGAGTTAAACAATCCTGAGGGATCTGACCCTATAGGAAGGTTGTACTGAGGATCAGGGGGAGGAGCAAACGGTGAGGAGGATGCTCGGAGGCGGGACTCTAGGTGTAAAAAGGAGGTGGAACTTAATACTGGTGTTTGTAGTCCTCTCCGCTGTACAGTAGACTGCTCCTCCACGTCACCTGACGTACTCTCCGCTGTACAGTAGACTGCTCCTCCACGTCACCTGACGTCCTCTCTGCTGTACAGTAGACTGCTCCTCCACGTCACCTGACGTCCTCTCTGCTGTACAGTAGACTGCTCCTCCACGTCACCTGACGTCCTCTCTGCTGTACAGTAGACTGCTCCTCACCGTCACCTGACGTCCTCTCCGCTGTACAGTAGACTGCTCCTCCATGTCACCTGACGTCCTCTCTGCTGTACAGTAGACTGCTCCTCCATGTCACCTGACGTCCTCTCTGCTGTACAGTAGACTGCTCCTCCACGTCACCTGACGTCCTCTCCGCTGTACAGTAGACTGCTCCTCCACGTCACCTGAAGTCCTCTCTGCTGTACAGTAGACTGCTCCTCCACGTCACCTGAAGTCCTCTCTGCTGTACAGTAGACTGCTCCTCCACGTCACCTGACGTCCTCTCTGCTGTACAGTAGACTGCTCCTCTCCGTCACCTGAAGTCCTCTCTGCTGTACAGTAGACTGCTCCTCTCCGTCACCTGAAGTCCTCTCTGCTGTACAGTAGACTGCTCCTCCACGTCACCTGACGTCCTCTCTGCTGTACAGTGACTGCACCTCTCCGTCACCTGACGTCCTCTCTGCTGTACAGTAGACTGCTCCTCCACGTCACCTGACGTACTCTCTGCTGTACAGTAGACTGCTCCTCCGCGTCACCTGACGTCCTCTCTGCTGTACAGTAGACTGCTCCTCCGCGTTACCTGACATCCTTTCTGCTGTACAGTAGACTGCTCCTCCACGTCACCTAACGTCCTCTCTGCTGTACAGTAGACTGCTCCTCTCCGTCACCTGACGTCCTCTCTGCTGTACAGTAGACTGCTCCTCCACGTCACCTGATGTCCTCTCTGCTGTACAGTAGACTGCTCCTCACCGTCACCTGACGTCCTCTCTGCTGTACAGTAGACTGCTCCTCCACGTCACCTGACGTCCTCTCTGCTGTACAGTAGACTGCTCCTCTCCGTCACCTGACGTCCTCTCTGCTGTACAGTAGACTGCTCCTCTCCGTCACCTGACGTCCTCTCCGCTGTACAGTAGACTGCTCCTCTCCATCACCTGACGTCCTCTCCGCTGTACAGTAGACTGCTCCTCCGCGTCACCTGACGTCCTCTCTGCTGTACAGTAGACTGCTCCTCCACGTCACCTGACGTCCTCTCTGCTGTACAGTAGACTGCTCCTCCACGTCACCTGAAGTCCTCTCTGCTGTACAGTAGACTGCTCCTCCACGTCACCTGACGTCCTCTCTGCTGTACAGTAGACTGCTCCTCTCCGTCACCTGACGTACTCTCCGCTGTACAGTAGACTGCTCCTCCACGTCACCTGACGTCCTCTCTGCTGTACAGTAGACTGCTCCTCCACGTCACCTGACGTACTCTCCGCTGTACAGTAGACTGCTCCTCCGCGTCACCTGACGTCCTCTCTGCTGTACAGTAGACTGCTCCTCTCCGTCACCTGAAGTCCTCTCTGCTGTACAGTAGACTGCTCCTCACCGTCACCTGACGTCGTCTCTGCTGTACAGTAGACTGCTCCTCACCGTCACCTGACGTCCTCTCCGCTGTACAGTAGACTGCTCCTCCACGTCACCTGACGTCCTCTCTGCTGTACAGTAGACTGCTCCTCTCCGTCACCTGACGTCCTCTCTGCTGTACAGTAGACTGCTCCTCCGCGTCACCTGAAGTCCTCTCTGCTGTACAGTAGACTGCTCCTCAATGTCACCTGACGTCCTCTCTGCTGTACAGTAGACTGCTCCTCCACGTCACCTGACGTCCTCTCTGCTGTACAGTAGACTGCTCCTCTCCGTCACCTGAAGTCCTCTCTGCTGTACAGTAGACTGCTCCTCCACGTCACCTGACGTCCTCTCTGCTGTACAGTAGACTGCTCCTCACCGTCACCTGACGTCCTCTCCGCTGTACAGTAGACTGCTCCTCCACGTCACCTGACGTCCTCTCTGCTGTACAGTAGACTGCTCCTCTCCGTCACCTGACGTCCTCTCTGCTGTACAGTAGACTGCTCCTCCACGTCACCTGATGTCCTCTCTGCTGTACAGTAGACTGCTCCTCTCCATCACCTGACGTCCTCTCTGCTGTACAGTAGACTGCTCCTCACCGTCACCTGACGTCCTCTCCGCTGTACAGTAGACTGCTCCTCTCCGTCACCTGACGTCCTCTCTGCTGTACAGTAGACTGCTCCTCCACGTCACCTGACGTCCTCTCTGCTGTACAGTAGACTGCTCCTCCACATCACCTGACGTCCTCTCTGCTGTACAGTAGACTGCTCCTCCACGTCACCTGACGTCCTCTCTGCTGTACAGTAGACTGCTCCTCCACGTCACCTGACGTCCTCTCTGCTGTACAGTAGACTGCTCCTCACCGTCACCTGACGTCCTCTCCGCTGTACAGTAGACTGCTCCTCCACGTCACCTGACGTCCTCTCTGCTGTACAGTAGACTGCTCCTCTCCGTCACCTGACGTCCTCTCTGCTGTACAGTAGACTGCTCCTCCACGTCACCTGATGTCCTCTCTGCTGTACAGTAGACTGCTCCTCTCCATCACCTGACGTCCTCTCTGCTGTACAGTAGACTGCTCCTCCACGTCACCCGACGTCCTCTCTGCTGTACAGTAGACTGCTCCTCTCCATCACCTGACGTCCTCTCTGCTGTACAGTAGACTGCTCCTCCATGTCACCTGACGTCCTCTCCGCTGTACAGTAGACTGCTCCTCTCCGTCACCTGACGTCCTCTCTGCTGTACATTAGACTGCTCCTCTCCGTCACCTGACGTCCTCTCTGCTGTACAGTAGACTGCTCCTCCAGGTCACCTAACGTCCTCTCTGCTGTACAGTAGACTGCTCCTCACCGTCACCTGACGTCCTCTCTGCTGTACAGTAGACTGCTCCTCCAGGTCACCTAACGTCCTCTCTGCTGTACAGTAGACTGCTCCTCCGCGTCACCTGACGTCCTCTCTGCTGTACAGTAGACTGCTCCTCCGCGTCACCTGACGTCCTCTCTGCTGTACAGTAGACTGCTCCTCTCCGTCACCTGACGTCCTCTCTGCTGTACAGTAGACTGCTCCTCTCCGTCACCTGACGTCCTCTCCGCTGTACAGTAGACTGCTCCTCTCCGTCACCTGACGTCCTCTCTGCTGTACAGTAGACTGCTCCTCCGCATCACCTGACATCCTCTCTGCTGTACAGTAGACTGCTCCTCTCCATCACCTGATGTCCTCTCTGCTGTACAGTAGACTGCTCCTCTCCGTCACCTGATGTACTCTCTGCTGTACAGTAGATTGCTCCTCCACGTCACCTGACGTCCTCTCTGCAGTACAGTAGACTGCTCCTCCACGTGACCTGATGTCCTCTCTGCTGTACAGTAGACTGCTCCTCCATGTCACCTGAAGTCCTCTCTGCTGTACAGTAGACTGCTCCTCCACGTCACCTGAAGTCCTCTCTGCTGTACAGTGGACTGCCCCTCCGCGTCACCTGAAGTCCTCTCTGCTGTACAGTAGACTGCTCCTCTCCGTCACCTGACGTCCTCTCTGCTGTACAGTAGACTGCTCCTCTCCGTCACCTGACGTCCTCTCTGCTGTACAGTAGACTGCTCCTCTCCGTCACCTGACGTCCTCTCTGCTGTACAATAGACTGCTCCTCTGCGTCACCTGATGTCCTCTCTGCTGTACAGTAGACTGCTCCTCTCCGTCACCTGACGTCCTCTCTGCTGTAGAGTAGACTGCTCCTCCGCGTTACCTGACGTCTTCTCTGCTGTACAGTAGACTGCTGCTCTCCGTCACCTGACGTCCTCTCTGCTGTACAGTAGACTGCTCCTCACCGTCACCTGACGTCCTCTCCGCTGTACAGTAGACTGCTCCTCTCCGTCACCTGACGTCCTCTCTGCTGTACAGTAGACTGCTCCTCCACGTCACCTGACGTCCTCTCTGCTGTACAGTAGACTGCTCCTCCACATCACCTGACGTCCTCTCTGCTGTACAGTAGACTGCTCCTCCACGTCACCTGACGTCCTCTCTGCTGTACAGTAGACTGCTCCTCCACGTCACCTGACGTCCTCTCTGCTGTACAGTAGACTGCTCCTCACCGTCACCTGACGTCCTCTCCGCTGTACAGTAGACTGCTCCTCCACGTCACCTGACGTCCTCTCTGCTGTACAGTAGACTGCTCCTCTCCGTCACCTGACGTCCTCTCTGCTGTACAGTAGACTGCTCCTCCACGTCACCTGATGTCCTCTCTGCTGTACAGTAGACTGCTCCTCTCCATCACCTGACGTCCTCTCTGCTGTACAGTAGACTGCTCCTCCACGTCACCCGACGTCCTCTCTGCTGTACAGTAGACTGCTCCTCTCCATCACCTGACGTCCTCTCTGCTGTACAGTAGACTGCTCCTCCATGTCACCTGACGTCCTCTCCGCTGTACAGTAGACTGCTCCTCTCCGTCACCTGACGTCCTCTCTGCTGTACATTAGACTGCTCCTCTCCGTCACCTGACGTCCTCTCTGCTGTACAGTAGACTGCTCCTCCAGGTCACCTAACGTCCTCTCTGCTGTACAGTAGACTGCTCCTCACCGTCACCTGACGTCCTCTCTGCTGTACAGTAGACTGCTCCTCCAGGTCACCTAACGTCCTCTCTGCTGTACAGTAGACTGCTCCTCCGCGTCACCTGACGTCCTCTCTGCTGTACAGTAGACTGCTCCTCCGCGTCACCTGACGTCCTCTCTGCTGTACAGTAGACTGCTCCTCTCCGTCACCTGACGTCCTCTCTGCTGTACAGTAGACTGCTCCTCTCCGTCACCTGACGTCCTCTCCGCTGTACAGTAGACTGCTCCTCTCCGTCACCTGACGTCCTCTCTGCTGTACAGTAGACTGCTCCTCCGCATCACCTGACATCCTCTCTGCTGTACAGTAGACTGCTCCTCTCCATCACCTGATGTCCTCTCTGCTGTACAGTAGACTGCTCCTCTCCGTCACCTGATGTACTCTCTGCTGTACAGTAGATTGCTCCTCCACGTCACCTGACGTCCTCTCTGCAGTACAGTAGACTGCTCCTCCACGTGACCTGATGTCCTCTCTGCTGTACAGTAGACTGCTCCTCCATGTCACCTGAAGTCCTCTCTGCTGTACAGTAGACTGCTCCTACACGTCATCGGACGTCCTCTCTGCTGTACAGTAGACTGCTCCTCTCCGTCACCTGACGTCCTCTCTGCTGTAAAGTAGACTGCACCTCTCCGTCACCTGACGTACTCTCCGCTGTACAGTAGACTGCTCCTCCACGTCACCTGACGTCCTCTCTGCTGTACAGTAGACTGCTCCTCCACGTCACCTGAAGTCCTCTCTGCTGTACAGTGGACTGCCCCTCCGCGTCACCTGAAGTCCTCTCTGCTGTACAGTAGACTGCTCCTCTCCGTCACCTGACGTCCTCTCTGCTGTACAGTAGACTGCTCCTCTCCGTCACCTGACGTCCTCTCTGCTGTACAGTAGACTGCTCCTCTCCGTCACCTGACGTCCTCTCTGCTGTACAATAGACTGCTCCTCTGCGTCACCTGATGTCCTCTCTGCTGTACAGTAGACTGCTCCTCTCCGTCACCTGACGTCCTCTCTGCTGTAGAGTAGACTGCTCCTCCGCGTTACCTGACGTCTTCTCTGCTGTACAGTAGACTGCTGCTCTCCGTCACCTGACGTCCTCTCTGCTGTACAGTAGACTGCTCCTCTCCGTCACCTGACGTCCTCTCTGCTGTACAGTAGACTGCTCCTCCACGTCACCTGACGTCCTCTCTGCTGTACAGTAGACTGCTCCTCTCCGTCACCTGACGTCCTCTCTGCTGTACAGTAGACTGCTCCTCCATGTCACCTGACATCCTTTCTGCTGTACAGTAGACTGCTCCTCCATGTCACCTGAAGTCCTCTCTGCTGTACAGTAGACTGCTCCTCCACGTCATCTGACGTCCTCTCTGCTGTACAGTAGACTGCTCCTCTCCGTCACCTGACGTCCTCTCTGCTGTACAGTAGACTGCTCCTCTCTGTCACCTGACGTCCTCTCTGCTGTAAAGTAGACTGCACCTCTCCGTCACCTGACATACTCTCCGCTGTACAGTAGACTGCTCCTCCGCGTCACCTGAAGTCCTCTCTGCTGTACAGTAGACTGCTCCTCCACGTCACCTGACGTCCTCTCTGCTGTACAGTAGACTGCTCCTCCGCGTCACCTGAAGTCCTCTCTGCTGTACAGTAGACTGCTCCTCTCCGTCACCTGACGTCCTCTCTGCTGTACAGTAGACTGCTCCTCCACGTCACCTGATGTCCTCTCTGCTGTACAGTAGACTGCTCCTCCGCGTTACCCGACGTCCTCTCTGCTGTACAGTAGACTGCTCCTCCGCGTTACCTGACGTCCTCTCTGCTGTACAGCAGACTGCTCCTCTCCGTCACCTGACGTCCTCTCTGCTGTACAGTAGACTGCTCCTCTCCGTCACCTGACGTCCTCTCTGCTGTACAGTAGACTGCTCCTCTGCGTTACCTGACGTCCTCTCTGCTGTACAGTAGACTGCTCCTCTACGTCACCTGACGTCCTCCTCTCTGCTGTACAGTAGACTGCTCCTCCACGTCACCTGACGTCCTCTCTGCTGTACAGTAGACTGCTCCTCCGCGTCACCTGAAGTCCTCTCTGCTGTACAGTGAACTGCTCCTCCGCGTCACCTGAAGTCCTCTCTGCTGTACAGTAGACTGCTCCTCCACGTCACCTGATGTCCTTTCTGCTGTACAGTAGACTGCTCCTCTGCGTTACCTGACGTCCTCTCTGCTGTACAGTAGACTGCTCCTCTACGTCACCTGACGTCCTCCTCTCTGCTGTACAGTAGACTGCTCCTCCACGTCACCTGACGTCCTCTCTGCTGTACAGTAGACTGCTCCTCCGCGTCACCTGAAGTCCTCTCTGCTGTACAGTGGACTGCTCCTCCGCGTCACCTGAAGTCCTCTCTGCTGTACAGTAGACTGCTCCTCCACGTCACCTGATGTCCTTTCTGCTGTACAGTAGACTGCTCCTCTCCGTCACCTGACGTCCTCTCTGCTGTACAGTAGACTGCTCCTCCATGTCATCTGACATCCTCTCTGCTGTACAGTAGACTGCTCCTCTCCGTCACCTGACGTCCTCTCTGCTGTACAGTAGACTGCTCCTCTCCGTCACCTGACGTCATCTCTGCTGTACAGTAGACTGCTCCTCCGCGTTACCTGACGTCCTCTCTGCTGTACAGTAGACTGCTCCTCTCCGTCACCTGACGTCCTCTCTGCTGTACAGTAGACTGCTCCTCCACGTCACCTGAAGTCCTCTCTGCTGTACAGTAGACTGCTCCTCCGCGTCACCTGATGTCCTCTCTGCTGTACAGTAGACTGCTCCTCCAGGTCACCTAACGTCCTCTCTGCTGTACAGTAGACTGCTCCTCCGCGCCACCTGACGGCCTCTCTGCTGTACAGTAGACTGTTCCTCCACGTCACCTGACATCCTCTCTGCTGTACAGTATACTGCTCCTCTGCGTTGCAATATGTCACGCCCACATCCAATCCTTTTCAGCACTGCTGATCACATAGTTTAAGGCTGCGTACCCACGATCAGTGTTTGCAGCATTTTGGATGTAGCGTGTTTTTGCTGTGTCTAAAACGCTGCATTGTACAGTACAAGCACAGTGGAGGGATTTCTAGAAATCTCGTCCCCACTGTGCTTGTTTTTTCTGCAGCAAACACTGACCTGCGGAGCGTCTTTCCAGACTGCAGCATATGAATTGTTTGCTGCAGTTGCATGCGTCCTCCGTAGGGAGAACACAGCAGGAGACCGCAGCTCACTGAACCCTGATCATGGGCACAGGCATAGGCACATATACGGTACATATTTGAAGACAAATTCACTAAAATACATATAAACAGACAAATCTATACATAGTCATCTGCACTGACATACATAGATATATACATCATACATATACACACATTGGAGGTAATAACATGGGGAAGCCGGCAGCAGCCGCACTCACCTACCCCGCTTGTCTCTATCCAGCTCCTCCTCGGCATGTGATCACTTGGCATCACTTTAACAGACCTAGCCATGCACAGTGCACACTGACACCGCTGTGTATGTATCACAAGGGAGGATGGGGGTTTTATATACTATATATATATATATATATATATATATATACACTGTATATATACAGTATATACAGCACAGGAGGGGCTGGGGGCTACAGTATATACAGCACAGGAGGGGCTGGGGGCTACAGTATATACAGCACAGGAGGGGCTGGGGGCTACAGTATATACAGCACAGGAGGGGCTGGGGGCTACAGTATATACAGCACAGGAGGGGCTGGGGGCTACAGTATATACAGCACAGGAGGGGCTGGGGGCTACAGTATATACAGCACAGGAGGGGCTGGGGGCTACAGTGTATACAGCACAGGAGGGGCTGTGGGCTACAGTGTATACAGCACAGGAGGGGCTGGGGGCTACAGTATATACAGCACAGGAGGGGCTGGGGGCATAGACAGTACTTGAGGGGGCATACATATTAGGCCTGTTTCAGATGTCAGTGATTCTGGTATGTATGTGCTACTTTTTATACGTACCAGAATCACTGACCTTTGCAGGCCCATCATAATCAATGGGTCTGCACACACATCAGTGATATTTCACTGACCGTGTCTCCGTGCGGCGTACCCGCGTGTGCGTGATTGCCACACAGAAACATGTCTGTTTTTTTCTGGCATCACTGATGTCCCACGGACCACACTATGGTGTGATCCGTGAAACACATACCAGAAAAACACGGACATTTAAAATATGTGGGAGGGCTGGGGGGCATACAAATCTGGTGTGGGGGCTAAGCGGCATACAAATCTGGTGTGGGGGCTAAGCGGCATACAAATCTGGTCTGGGGGTTGGGGGGCATACAGATCTGGTGAGGAGGGGTGGCTAGAGGCATATAGCTCTGGTGAGGGGGGGGCTGCTGGGGCATACATATCTGGTGGGAGGGGGCTGGAGGCATACAGAGCTGGGGTGTGCTGGGGGGTATATAGATCTGGTGGGGGGGCATACAAATTTGGTGAGGGGGCCATACAGATGTGGTGAGGGGGGTGACTGGAGGCATATAGCTCTAGTGAGGAGGGGGCTGGGGCATACAGCTCTGGGTAGGTGGGGGGGTCACATACAGCGTTCCTTGGTGTTCAGCTCCTCTTCCTGCAGTCTCTTTATCTGTGGGCGGAGCTCAGCATGTTGCTCGGTAGCTCCGCCCACAGATGCACTTCCGTACACAAACAGCCCAGCAGTGAGCAGTGAGTGCACGCTGAGCTGCAGATTTAAAAGTGCCGGCAGCCAGAGTGCTGCTGCCGCCCACCCATAGCAGCGCTCGGCTCTGCTCATTTGCATTAGGAGGGGGAGAAAGTCAGGCGGGGAGAGAGCGGGTGGGCGGAGCCACGGGACAAAAGCCTCACGATCGTGACACCGGGACACCCGCTGAAATCCGGTACAGTCCCGCTGTATCCGGGACGGTTGGGAGGTATATATATCCACATAGACGTACTGTATATATTCATGCACTGGGGCAGGGGATCAGTCAGTGCCTTTATCCTGGACGTATTTCATACACATTTCGGGCCATTTGAGGGAATTAATAATAGAGATCCCTGGGATGATATAATGCGGCGTCTGATGATGGTGGATAATGAAGCGTCTCAGCGAGAGGTCACTCAATGGCTGCAAATGTCGGAGGAGGTACGAGCACCGCTCCTGTCGCGGGCGGAGGGGACGCACTCGCCGCGCTCAGGTCCGGGGCTTCTGCTGCTCGGTGGCTCGAGTGGTGGACCGGACCAGGGGACTCGAGCGGCGCTCCTCACCCGTGAGTGAAAAGGGGTAGTTTGTTTAGGGAGATTGTTCATGACGCCACCGACGGGACGTGGTGATGATGGCACCACCGCTGCTGGTAACGCGGATCCCGGGAGAGATGGTAGGGAGCAGCTGAGATGTTGGGTAGGGGTTGATGATCCCGGGGCCCGATGGTGTAACGGGGAGGCTGGATGGCTGGGGTGCAGGGTTGCAGGGGCAGCGCGGCGCGGTGCCGGATGGCACTGTGGTACTCACTCAGGAAATCAATGACAGAGTCTCTGGTAAACTAAACGGCCGGATGTACGGGTCCCGCAGCCGGCTGCAGTGTTGTTGTTGTGCTCTCCCCTGCGGCTGATGGCGGCTCTTTCCCTGCACCTGTTAGAATGCTCTGACTCCTGTGGTTGCCCACTGGTAGTCCGCTCCCCGGCGTATAGGTGCCGTAGGAGCCCGTTTTGCCCGCAGGCGCTGACCCTTGGATCTCTAGCCTGTGGCGGTGGCTGTATATCCTCTCGGTGTGGACTGTTGCCTTCAATCGGGACTTGGTTGTTAGGAAACCCCGGGGGTTCCTGTTGTGGCGCCCTGGACTAGCCAGGTCGTCACAGATAACACACAAACACCCCCACCCCCATTAGATAGGGACACCAGCCAAACACAAAACCCTTGTTGCCTCCCTCCAGTGTCTGATGTCCACACCAGGTGGGGCGGAGCCAAGCGGTTGGCCCCACCCACCGAGGAGTTCACAGGCCTGGAGGCGGGAAAAGTGACAGATTAGTTCAGGAGGTTGAAGTGAGAGGAGTAAACACTTGGGTGTCTGGGTTTGTGGCCCAGGCACTGACAGCAAGGTTTGCAGACGGTGGTGGCCGTCTGCAGGAGTGGTGAAGGAACGCGGAACCGTAGGACCGGGGACGGGCGTTGGCCCGCTGGTACCGACCGGGGAGCGAAGTGAAGCCAGCACACACAGGCAGGGCCATCGGACCCCGACCAGGCTTGGAGCCGCCGACAATAGTCAAATCCGAGTGTGACCGGAACCCCAGGGGTTTCCTAACAACCAAAGACCCGATAGAAGGCAACAGCTCACACCGTGAGGGTATACAGCTACCGCCTAAGGCTAGAGACCCAAGGGCCAGCGCCTGCGGGCAAACGGGCTACTCCGGCAACCATACACCAGGGAGCGGACTACCGTTGGGGATCCATAGTAGTCAAACAAGTACATCAAGGTGCAGGGAAAGACAGCCGCCATCACCTGTCCGGGGAGAGACACTGCAGCCGGCTGCGGGACCCGTCCATCCAGCCGTTTGGTTTACCGAGGACTTTGTGCATCTCTTACTGAGTGAGTACACCGGTGCCATCCGACACCGCGCCGCGCTGTCCCTGCAACCCTGCACCTCACCAACCCAGCCTCCCCGTCACATCACCGGGCCCCGGGACCACCAACCCCTACCCACGGAGGAGGAAAACAACATCCCAGCTGCTCCCTACCATCGCTCCCGGGATCCCCGTCACCAGCAGCGGTGGTGCCCATCTTCACCACAACCCGTGGGTGGCGTCACGGACCAAATCCCCCAAACCAACCACCCTTTTAACTCACGGGCGAGGAGCGCCTCTCGAGTCCTCGGATCCAGCCCATCGCTCGAGCAGCCGCAGCAGCACCGGACCCGAGTGTTGGCGAGCGACCAGCAGCGGCGGCGTCCTCCCCGCCCGCAACACTGTCACACTCGGATTTGACTATTGATGTCGGCTCCAAGCCTCGTCGGGGTCCGATGGCCCTGCCTGTATGCTTAGCTTCACTCCATTCCCCGGTCTGGTACCGGCGGGCCAACGCCCGACCCCAGCCCTACGGCTCTGCAGAGTTCCACTAACTCCTGCAGATGGCCACCACCATCTGCCAACCTTGCTGTCAGTGTCTGGGCTCCAACCCAGACACTTGCAGTTCGTGACCTCTCACGTTCACCTCCAAACTCTATCTGACTGCTTTTCCCGCCTCTAGGCCTGTGAACTCCTCGGTGGGTGGGGCCAACCGCTTGGCTCCTCCCCACCTGGTGTGGACATCAGACTCTGGAGGGAGGCAACAAGGGTTTTTGATTGACTGTTGTAACTGCCTAGGGTGGGAGGTGTGTGTTGGTATTTGTGACTACCTGGCTAGTCCAGGGCGTCACACTCATTGCCGAAACCACAGTAAGGCTATGTGCGCACTTACCGGATTTTGCCGTGGATTTTTTGCAGTTTTGCTGCATGTTTCGCTGCAGAAAATGTTCATAACATCTCTGCAGTGAATCACCAGCAAAACCTATGGGAAAAAAAATCCTGTGCGCACTGGGCGGATTTTGACAGCTGCATGTTTTGCTGCAGGATTCCCGCAGCAAAAACAATTGCATGTCAATTCTTTTCCGCACGTCGCTGCGGGATTTCACTCCATTGACTCCAATGTAATCGTGAAATCCCACAGGGAATAACGCAGGCAGCAAATTCTGTGCGGTTCACTGCGTTTTGCTGTGTTATTCCCTGCGGTATTTCGCGGTTTACCTCCGGTAATGTACATCGCTGCCTGCGGTTTTGCAGGGAAGTGATGTCATTACAGGAAGAGGAGGCCGTGCAGAGAGTAAACAAACACAGATCACAAACACAGAACACATCACAGACACACATAGAAATCAAACGGAAATATAGAAAACAAAGCACGTGGGCTCCGCTGTATATTTACCGTCCAGCCGAGGTAAGCACACAGCGGCGGCCCGGTATCCTCAGGCTGGGGAGGGAGAGGGGCAGGGTTAATGTCCCCCGCCTCCCTCCCACCTCCCGCAGCCGAGAATATCAGCCGCAGCTGCCCCGGCACTGTCGCATGCATTATGCGGCAGTACCGGCGTGTCCCCGGCTCTTCCTGCCGCCGTGTAGCAGTGGCAGTCAGGGTAATACAAGGGGTTACTGGTGGTGGATCACCGCCATTAACTCCAGGCTTGATCATGGCAGCGTCTATGTGACAGCTGACATGATCAACCCGTAAGTAAAGTGAATAAAACACACAGAAAAATCCTTTATTTTAAATAAAACACAAACAAGCCTCGTTCACCCTTTTATTAACCCCTCCCGAAACAAAGCTCCGGCGTAATCCACAGCTCCAGCATAATCCACAGGTCCTGCGCTGCTTACATCCAGCCGCGACTGACACAGCGCTGAATGAATGCAGCCTCGCAGCAGACAGCAGAGGTAATTACCGGTCATTTCCCACAGCCGGTAATGTGAACTCACTGCCGACCGTGGGAAATGCAGCGATCTGTCCTCTACCTATCTATCTATCCCTCTATCTATCTATATCTATCCCTCTATCTATCCCTCTATCCCTCTATCTATCTATCCCTCTATCTATCGATCCCTCTATCTATTCTTCTATCTATCGATCCCTCTATCTATCGATCCCTCTATCTATCGATCCCTCTATCTATCTATCTATCTATCCCTCTATCTATCTATCCCTCTATCCCTCTATCTATCTATCCCTCTATCCCTCTATCTATCCCTCTATCTATCGATCCCTCTATCTATCTATCCCTCTATCTATCCCTCTATCTATCTATCCCTCTATCTATCTATCCCTCTATCTATCTATCTATCTATCTATCCCTCTATCTATCTATCCCTCTATCTATCTATCCCTCTATCTATCTATCTATCTATCTATCTATCCCTCTATCTATCGATCCCTCTATCTATCTATCCCTCTATCTATCCCTCTATCTATCTATCCCTCTATCTATCTATCCCTCTATCTATCCCTCTATCTATCCCTCTATCTATTCTTCTGTCTCTTTATCTATCTATCTACTATCTAAGAAGGAAATGATTTTTTTTTTTCTTTTTTATCAATGTGCTTTATTGCATTGAATGCAATAAGCACATGTACCAACCCGCACGCGGCAATACCGCGAACAATACCGCGGTAAAACCGCGGCAAACCGCATGCGGTTTTCGGGTGCGGTTTGCCGCGTTTTTTTACCGCGGGTGCGGTAATCTTTCAGTGCCTGCGGAATTTTCTTGAGAAAATTCCATTTTCCAGTGCGCACAGGGCCTAATACCGTGCCGTGTAATATACAGGTGAAGCCAGAAGCTTCCCTCCGCTCTCTACAGACACATCTGCAGGTTTTTCCCTCCTCTTCTCTATAAAGACACATCTGCAGGTTTTTCCCTCCGCTCTATAAAGACACATCTGACTGAGTCATCCTATAGCTGTATATACATTAATGGAAGTAACCTCCGGACTACAGAACAGGAGAGAGTAGGGGATTCTGGGTACAAGTAACTGAGCAGCAGCTCTCAATGTCAGGTAGCAGCTGCAAAAGGGAGGAGAAAAAGAGAGATCCGGAGATCCCAATGTATTGTTGCCCCTCTTTAGATCACTGGTAAGGCCACATATGGAAAATTTTTGGGCTCCACATTTTAAAAAGGACATTCAGAAGACAGAGTCAATTATAAGGTAAGTAGACTACTACAAGGAATGGAGGCCGCCCGTATGATGAGTAATGGAGGCCGCCTGTATGACGAGTAATGGAGGCCGCCCGTATGATGAGGAATGGAGGCCGCCCGTATGAGGAATAATGGAGGCTCCCCGTATGATGAGTAATGGAGGCCGCCTGTATGACGAGTAATGGAGGTTGCCCGTATGAGGAATAATGGAGGCCGCCCGTATGATGAGTAATGGAGGCCGCCCATATGATGAGTAATGGAGGCTGCCCGTATGATAAGTAATGGAGGCTGCCCGTATGATAAGTAATGGAGGCTGCCCGTATGATGAGTAATGGAGGCTGCCTGTATGATGAGTAATGGAGGTTGCCCGTATGATGAATAATGGAGGCCGCCCGTATGATGAGTAATGGAGGCCGCCCGTATGATGAGTAATGGAGGCTGCCCGTATGATAAGTAATGGAGGCTGCCCGTATGATAAGTAATGGAGGCTGCCTGTATGATGAGTAATGGAGGCCGCCCGTATGATGAGTAATGGAGGCCGCCCGTATGATGAGTAATGGAGGCCGTACGTATGATGAGTAATGGAGGCTGCCCGTAAGATGAGTAATGGAGGCCGCTGTATGATGAGTAATGGAGGCCGCTGTATGATGAGTAATGGAGGCCATACGTTTGATGAGTAATGGAGGCTGCCCGTAAGATGAGTAATGGAGGCCGCCCGTATGATGAGTAATGGAGGCCGTACGTATGATGAGTAATGGAGGCTGCCCGTAAGATGAGTAATGGAGGCCGCTGTATGATGAGTAATGGAGGCCGCTGTATGATGAGTAAAGGTCTGACCAGTAGATGGCAGCAGAGACAAGCATGAAAAACATTAAATAACAGTTTTAACTAAGACAAATAAAAACAGCACACTCCCCGTCTGAAATTCACTTTGGGGATTTCACTATTAAGTCCATAATACAGCCTGAAAGGAAAGGCATGTTAAATGCAAAAACAAGCTCAATTGAGTCCAAAACAAGAAGGATGGCTCAAAGTTCAGGTCCGGTAGCGTTCATCCTGTAGGGACGCTCTCTATGGGCAAAAGCAGAACAAGTTCGTGGATTGGCCTTGCAAAGGTCTTCATCTCACCTTTCCTGATGAGCTTTAGCTCCACCTTCCGAACATTGCCGTCCTGACTAGGCAGTATCCTAGTAATTAGTCCCATAGGCCTGTCAGTCCTTTCTGTGGTCTGATCTTTCATGAGGACTAGGTCTCCTTCCTTGAGGTTCGGCTTGGGATGTCGCCACTTCTTTCTTCCTTGAAGAATGGTGAGGTATTCCTTCCTCCATCGGTTCCAGAAGTAGTCAGCCAAGTATTGAACCCGTTTCCAGTGTTTTTGATAAGTGTTCGCGTGGGTGAACTCTCCGCTGGGCATTACCGCGTTGTCAGTTTTTTGGGTAATGAGAATAGTAGGAGTTAATATGGTTGGTGTTTCTGGATCCATGGCCTCCGGCACAAGGGGTCTTGAATTAATAATGGCTGAGACTTCAGCTAAAAGCGTGACTAGAGTCTCATGTGTGAGTCTTGAGGAATTGACGTCCATTAGCATGGAGTTCAAGATGTTGCGTGAAATCCTGATCATCCTCTCCCAGGAGCCTCCCATGTGAGAACTGTGAGGGGGATTGAAGATCCAGGTGCAACCTTTCTCTGCCAGTTGATCTTGGATAGGCTTGGTGTCGATGTTCAGTTCTCTACATGCACCGACGAAGTTGCTTCCACGGTCAGACCTCAGCTGTTTCACTGGTCCTCTGATGGCAAGGAACCTTCTCAAGGCGTTAATTAGGCTGGAGGTATCCATGGACTCTAACACCTCAATGTGAACGGCTCGAACACTCATGCAGGTGAAAAACACAGCCCACCGCTTGCTGTTTGCTTGGCCTCAGTGAGTTCTGCGTGTGGACACCATCCATGGTCCGAAAACGTCTAGGCCCACGTAGGTGAAAGGTGGCTCTGTGGAAAGTCTGTCTGTAGGCAAGTCAGCCATTTGTTGGTACAGTTGTTTTCCTCTCGCTTTACGACAGTGCACACAATCGTGTAGTATTTGTGCTACACGTCTCTTCATTCCAGTAATCCAGAGGCCTGCAGACCGTAAAGCACCTTCTGTAATTTGCCTGCCTTGGTGTTCAGTCTTTTCATGGTGGTGTCGGATCAGCAAGACTGTAACATGGTGTTTGTTGGGAATGATGAGAGGATTTTGTTCTGCAACTCCAAGATGAGCCTGGTTCAAACGACCGCCAACTCTCAGTAAGCCGCAACTGTCGATGACTGGGTTTAAATTGGCGAGAGGACTTCTTAATGGAATCTGCTGTTTGTTGTATAAACACTTCCATTCTACGGAGAATTCACTCTGTTGGAGGTGGCGTATTATGAGGGACTCGCTATGGGAGATGTCCTCAGCAGAAAGGGGTTTGTGGCAGACATGCCAGCGATGACAGTCTTTGTTTTTAAGGTCTGTACGACAGCATCTGTTGATATGCACTAACCTAGCGACAGTCCTGACGAGCCTCATCCAGCTGGAGAAACGTTCAAAACGTTGGCAACCGAGGTTGGAAGTTTTTTCTGCACTGGTGGCCAGGGTATTGACTTCAGCTCGGACATCTGGATCGTTGTCTGGATCTAGGATGCTGAAGGCCTCCTGGACACCTTCTTCTGACTGTCTCAGCAGGAACTCTGGACCTGTAAGCCAAGAAGAGTTAGCGAAGGAACTTATAGACATAGGTCTAGTTGCGTGATCTGCTGGATTCAGTTCAGATGGTACATAACGCCATTGTTCTGGTTTGGAGGATCTCCTGATCCTTTCAATGCGGTTACTGACGTACACATAAAATCGTCTTGATTGATTGTAGATGTAACCTAAAACGACCTTACTGTCAGTGTAGTATTGGACCTCATCTATTTCGACACACAGTTCTTGTCATATGAAGTCGGCAATTTCCACTGCCAAAACGGTGCCACAGAGTTCCAGTCTGGGAATGGTATGGTCGGGCTTCGGGGCCAGCTTCGTCTTGCAAAATACAAATCCAACGTAGTTTTGTCCGTTGGGGTCTGTCACTTTCAGGTATGCAACCGCTGCTATGGCTTCTGTGGAGGCGTCTGAGAAGATGTGCAGTTCCTTCTTTATGCTAGAGGTGAGGGAGATTTTGAGATAACATCTTGGGATGTGGATGTTGTTCAACCCACACAACGACTGTTTCCAAGCTTCCCATTTTTGCTGTTTGTCGGAAGGGAGTGGGGTATCCCAGTCCTTGACGGTTTCAGAGAATTGTCTCAGCAAGGATTTGCCTTGAATAGTGATAGGCGCCACAAATCCCAGTGGGTCGAACAAGCTGTTCACTATAGAGAGGACACCACGTTTTGTGAATGGCTTGTCTGAGCAACTTACTTGAAATCCGAAGGAGTCGGCTGCAAGATCCCATCTGATGCCCAGGCTCCTCTGCACGGGTGGACTGTCTAGCCCCAAGTCAATGTCCTTGAACCCAGGCACGTGATCACCCGACTCAAAGGCTCTCATTACGGTCATTCTGTTTGAAGCAATTTTGTGTAACCTGAGTTTTGCCTGGAACAGCATGCCTTTTGGTCCTTTTGAGCAGATCAATGGCTGCTTCCTCGGTGGGTAGTGATTTGAGCCCATCATCTACATAAAAGTCTTTCTCAACAAAGTCTCTGGCGTCTGTTCCATACTCAGACTCTCCCTCTAATGCGATTCTCCGGAGACCATAGGTTGCAACTGCGGGTGAAGAGCTGTTTCCAAACACGTGGCCCCTCATACGATATTCCACCATCTCTTTATTGGTGTCATTATCCTTGTACCACAGAAATCTGAGGAAGTTCCGGTGGTCCTCTCTGACTAGGAAACAGTGGAACATCTGTTCAATATCGTCAGCGATGGTGACAAGCTCTTTTCTGAACCTCAGCAGTACTCCTACCAAGTTGTTTGCTAGGTTAGGACCTGTGAGGAGAACATCGTTAAGTGCTATGCCTTCATGTTTGGCGCTGGAGTCGAAGACAACCCTGATTTGATTCGGTTTTCGTGGGTGGTATACACCGAATGAAGGCAGATACCAGCACTCTTCGTTCTTCTTCAAGGATGGAGCAGGTTCTTCGTGGTTGTTGCGGAATATTTTGTCCATAAAGGCAACAATATGTTCTCTCATTTCAGGTTTGCTGCTCATAGAACGCTGAAGAGAGTTAAATATGGTCTGAGCTTGATCTCGGTTGTTTGGGAGTCTTACCCTGGTAGATCGGGAGGGTAATGGAGAGACCCAATGGTTGGTTTTGTCTTTAGAAAACTCACAGGCGATTATTTCGATGAATTCTCTGTCCTCTACTGACAAGGCTACTTTATCGTCGTCCTTGGTTGTGTGAAAGACTGATCTTCCCAAGTTGTCGATATGCAGAGAAGAAGCGATGTCAGGTAGCTGTATTGTGTCTGGAGACTTCTCTTTCACTTCATAGTGATGAGGACATGGCTTTAAGCAGGTTGTGCGCCCATCTCCATGCACATAAGTCTTGAAGGAGTCAATTTCTGATCGATCAACGCATTTCCTATGACTACCCATCCCAAGTCCAGTCTCTGCGCGTATGCTGCATAGTCAGGCCCATTACACTGCTGTCGCACCTTGTGTACCCTTAGGTTGTCTCTGCCGAGCAGGAGTAGAATCTCTGCGTTATTGTCCAGAGGTGGGATAACGCTAGCGAGGTGTCTTAGGTGTGGTTGATGAAATGCAGCTTCTGGGGTAGGAATTTCATTCCTGTGGCTGGGTATTTGGTCACATTCAACGAGTGTTGGTAGAGGTATTTCAGTCTTCCCATTGATAGGAGAGGCAATGAATCCCTGGGCTCTTCTGCCGCTAGTCTCTATGCGACCCGAGCAGGTGTTCAAGGTGTAGGGTTCTGATGGTCCATTAATTCCGAAGGCTTCAAAGAATTTGGTTCCTGCTAGGGACCGGTTGCTTTGGTTGTCTATGATGGCATACACCTTCATTGCCTTTTCCGGATGTCCCTTGGGATAAACCTTGATGAGGCATATTCGGGTACAACATTTCTGTGTTTGGCCCTCTCCACATACCTCTGAGCATGAGCAGGAGACGGCTGTGGTGGTGTCAGTCTGATTCTTGGGCTCCCCGCCATGACTTGGAGTGGGAGTGGTGGTGACTGCAGCCGGTGTGTCTCTAGCTAGCTGGGTTGGGTGCATGGCTGAAACGTGTTTTTCGCTATGACACTCCTCACACTTGATGATGGATTTACAGTCCTTGGCCATGTGCTCAAGTGATGCGCAGCATTTGAAACAGATCCCAAGCTCTGTGAGGACTTTCTTGCGCTCCTGTAGGGTTTTAGATCTAAACCCTCTGCACTTGTTCAGTGAATGCGGTTTTTTATGGATGGGACATTCTTGATTGAAAGACTTATCTCGTGATGAGATGGTGTTCTGTTTATCTGTGGGTGCTGCAGGTGATGGTAGCTCAGTTTTCCTGACACTCACAGTGTTCTTAATGTCTCTGCGCTTGTGTATGGCACCTTCATACCTTGATGATGATGTTGCGGCTGCCGAAGTGTTGAACTCTAGGAAGTCGAGGCTGGGGTCGTTCCTCATCTGGGCCTGCTCATCGATGAACTTGCAGAACTGAATAAATGGGGGAAAGGTGACGTCATGCATTCTTTTGTACCTTGAGACTGACGTTGCCCATTTCTCCTGCAGACTGTATGGCAGCTTCACCACGATTGGGTTCACTCCATGGGCTGTATCCAGGTAGCATACCCCAAACAGACGAGCATCTCTTTTGGCGAGCTCCAGCTCCATGAGCAGATCACTTAGGTCTTGAAGCTTGTGGACTTCTTTAAGGTTGATCTTTGGGATGTCCTGCAGTCTCTTGAATAGGGCTTTCTCTATTGCTTCTGCGCTGCCAAAGGTGCGTTCCAGTCTCTGCCATGCAGCAGTGAGACCTGCTTCTGCTTGTCCCACATAGACGGTTCTGAGGCTCTTGATACGGTTTGTAGAGCCTGGGCCCAACCACTTGATCAGGAGGTCGAGCTCCTGTTCTGCAGTGAAGTTGAGATTGGCGATGGCTGCCTTGAAAGTTGCTTTCCAGGCCCTGTAGCTCTCTGCACAATCATCGAATTTCGTGAGACTAGTGTTGATTAGCTCTCTGCTCACCATGAACCTGGCAAACTCAGACATATCTGATTTCTCACCACTTGTGGCCACGACGACTCGTGATGCCCCTGGGGCGTATGGGCTGCCTGGCGTGAATGGATGAGATGTTCCCGGGTAGAATGACGTTGCTGCAGGGTTGAGCTGTGGTTTAGCCTCTGTAGATTCTGATGACCGCTGCTTGAGCTGTGGAAGTGGGTCAGGAAACACTTGGTTGCCATCTTGCTGTGGTGGCTGTGTTTGAGAGGGCACCTCTTGGTGACTGTTATTAATTTGCTCGGGTGCTTTAGGTGGTACTGGCACTGGTAGAGGTAAGTTGGAGGTTTCGGTGTTGTCGGCTTGGACGGTACTGCAAACCGGGGTTGCTACAGGTAACTGATTCAGTACATAGTCTCTTGTGCGATCAACTGGATTGTCTGCTTCCAGTGGTGGCGACTGAGCTGGATCAGGACCTTGGATCAATGCTTGCTCAAGTAGTCTCACTTTAGCTAGCTCAACTTCCTCTTCCATCTGTGACCGAAGAATCTTTATCCGAGCCTCCGCTTCTGCCCTTTTTTCTTCTGCTTTAGCAGCTTCTGCTTTTGCAAGGGCTTCTGCTTTAGCGGCTTCTGCTTTTGCAAGGGCTTCTGCTTTAGCGGCTTCTGCTTTTGCAAGGGCTTCTGCTTCTGCCCTTTTGGCTTCTGCTTTAGCAGCTTCTGCTTTTGCAAGGGCTTCTGCTTTAGCGGCTTCTGCTTTTGCAAGGGCTTCTGCTTCTGCCCTTTTGGCTTCTGCTTTAGCAGCTTCTGTTTTTGCAAGGGCTTCTGCTTTAGCGGCTTCTGCTTTTGCAAGGGCTTCTGCTTTAGCGGCTTCTGCTTTTGCAAGGGCTTCTGCTTTAGCGGCTTCTGCTTTTGTAAGGGCTTCTGCTTCTGCCCTTTTGGCTTCTGCTTTAGCAGCTTCTGCTTTTGCAAGGGCTTCTGCTTCTGCACTTTTGGCTTCTTCCTCTACTTCTCTTTCTGTGAAGGAACGTCTCACCTTGGATTCCTCTGCTCTTATGCGGGCCTCTAGTATCCTGTCGCTCAGGGCTGCGCTTCTTGAGGATGATGACCCGGATGACCGAGAGGAACGTCTAGATGAGGTTGATCGGTGTGATCTGGTTTCTCGCTGGTGAGAGATACGGTGTTTGGCCTTGTCTATGGCATCTTGCACCTTGGCATCTCTTTCCTTGTCCACCTCTTCTGCCTTGCTCAGGTCTGAAAGCGCTTCATCAATTTTAGAGTCTTTTAGAAAGGTAATGTACCTTGTTGACAGTCTCTTGTATCTTTCATGAGCTGTGTTCAGCCGTTCCATAGCGGCTTGTAAGCATGTGGCATCACCTGATGAGGATTCAAGTCTTGACATGTAATAGGTGACTCGTTCCCACTGTTCTTCCAGGTGTTCACATAGCTCATCTTTCATAGTGTGATAGTTTTCAGTGGCCTTTATCGTGGGTTTGGAAGAGCGCTTCGGTCGGACAACTTGGTCTGCTGGAAGCGCGGGATCTGCCTCCTGGGCTTGATAATGGACAGTATCAGGTTGTATTTGCTCTGTTTCAGCAGTGGGGAACTGTCCGAGGTCTTTTTCGGCCATTTTGATTTAAGGTGTACTGTCTCTTTAAGAAACTTGACTTTTGAATAGGGGTCCGAAAATCGTTGTGCAGCTCTGCAAGGACTCCCTGATGAGATTCCCAAGGTGTCATTAGCAAAACTTGGGGTTCGCAGTCCAGAAATGTGCAGTAATGAGGTATAATGTACTGCAAGTCTATAGAAGGGGTATGGCAAGAGGGAAACAGCAGGTGCATAAACTGTCCTTTACAATGCAGCAGAGGTGACACAGGACGTGGCAGATGGGGGAGCTTCCCCTAAGGCTATGTGCGCACGTTGCGTAAAAACATGCAGTTACGCTGCGCTTTGTAGCGCAGCGTAACTGCATGCGTCCTGTGTCCCCTGCACAGTCTATGGAGATTGTGCAGGGGCCGTGCGCACGTGGCGTCTAAGAACGCAGCGCTTCGGCTACTGCCGAAGCGCTGCGCAAAAAGAAGTGACATGTCACTTCTTTCCTGCGCTTTGCCGGCAGCTCCTGCTCTGTCTATGGCAGGAGCTGCAGGCAGAGCGCATGGAATCGGCGCTCACTACGGACATTTCTGCAGCGATCTAAAGCGCACATGTGCTCTTCAGATCGCTGCAGAAATTTCTGCAGTGACTGTACGCAACGTGCGCACATAGCCTTAGGCTTGTGCAGGCAGACTAGTGCACAAGGCTTGTTGCTAGGCAGATTACATGGGAAGTTACAGGGTTCTTAGGGATCTGTAGCCGGGGTATTGAGCTCTTAAAGGGAACCTGTCAGCAGAAATTTCCCCTAAAACCTAACAGATTCCCCCTCTGCAGCTCCTGGGCTGCATTCTAGAAAGGTCCCTGTTACTATTGTGCCCCCTTTCTGACCAAAAAAAAGAGTTTATAAAGAGGTACCTTTTTGGCTTCGGATTCTATAAATGTGACACGGGGGCGGGCAGCCTGATGGCCGTTATTCTGCCCCCTGGTCCTGTATGACGCCCCCATCGCTGATTTCCATACTTCTGGACGCCGCCCACTGCTCCAGCCATCCACGCGCATGCCCAGTGCCAGTCTCACGGGACTGAGCAGTGTGACCGCTGGTGACGTGTGCGCAGGCAAGTGATTATGGGTGGGACTGTGACTGTTATCAGCAAGTACCCGCCCATAATCTCGTGAGCGCGCAAACCTCTCCAGCGGTCACACTGAGCTCAGTGTAGATGCTAGACTGTATGGGCTGCTTCCAGGGATGACGTCCCTTTGTCACGTGATAGGGGCGTGTTCAAAATACTATCACGTGACAAAGGGACGTCATCCCTGGAAGCAGCCCATACAGTCTAGCATCTACACTGAGCACAGTGTGACCGCTGGAGAGGTTTGCGCGCTCACGAGATTATGGGCGGGTACTTGCTGATAACAGTCACAGTCCCGCCCATAATCACTTGCCTGCGCACACGTCACCAGCAGTCACAGTGCTCAGTCCCGTGAGACTGGCACTGGGCATGCGCGGGGATGGCTGGAGCAGTGGGCGGCATCCAAAAGTATGGAAATCAGCGATGGGGGCGTCATACAGGACCAGGGGGCAGAATAACGGCCATCAGGCAGCCCGCCCCCGTGTCACATTTATAGAATCCGAAGCCAAAAAGGTACCTCTTTATAAACTCTTTTTTTTGGTCAGAAAGGGGGCACAATAGTAACAGGGACCTTTCTAGAATGCAGCCCAGGAGCTGCAGAGGGGGAATCTGTTAGGTTTTAGGGGAAATTTCTGCTGACAGGTTCCCTTTAAGCAGTCTTCTGACTGTTCTGTCCCCACTTAAAGGCGATGGAAGGTGCGTAGTTGTGAGAGGTTGTGAGAATCTTACCTTCGTTTTTCCTATAGGTGGGGCAGACAGGACCAGAGCGCTCCAGAGTGAAACATGCACATGCTGAGATGAAACAATGGTGGTTTATTTTCTCCAAAGGTTAGGACATGCAGAGTGCAGTAATTCAAGTACCTGGCATTGTAATTCTCAGTGATGCTTGCTTCTGAAGCTACTACGTGATCAGAAGACTTTGCTCCTAGTAGCTCCAATCCAATATGGGATGTTGTTCTCACAAACTCTGGTTTGGAATGAATATACCAGGATGTGATGCAAGAGGGTCATCAGACACTCCCATGGGCTGGACAAAAGAAACAGAGGAGCCAAAAGGTCTGACCAGTAGATGGCAGCAGACAACAAGCATGACAAATATTAAATAACAGTTTTAACTAAGACAAATAAAAACAGCACAATGGAGGCCGCCCGTATGATGAGTAATGGAGGCCGCCCGTATGATGAGTAATGAAGGCCGCCCGTATGATGAGTAATGGAGGCCGCCCATATGATGAGTAATGGAGGCTGCCCGTATGATGAGTAATGGAGGCCGCCCGTATGATGAGTAATGGAGGTCGCCCATATGATGAGTAATGGAGGCCGCCCATATGATGAGTAATGGAGGCCGCCCATATGATGAGTAATGGAGGCCGCCCGTATGATGAGTAATGGAGGCTGCCCATATGATGAGTAATGGAGGCCGCCCATATGATGAGTAATGGAGGCCGCCCGTATGATGAGTAATGGAGGCCGCCCATATGATGAGTAATGGAGGCCGCCCATATGATGAGTAATGGAGGCCGCCCATATGATGAGTAATGGAGGCCGCCCGTATGATGAGAGGTTGAAAAAGACGTCTCAGAGGAGATCTCATTTATATGTATAAATACATGTGTGGTCAATATAAAGGACGGCACAGGACTTATTCCTTCCAAAGACAATACTAAGGACCAGGGGCAGTCACTGCGGGGGAAGAGAAGAGATTCCGGCAGCTAAATAGGAAGGGTTCTTTACAGTTAGAGCGGTCAGACTGTGGAATGCGACCACAAGAGAAAGTAATGGCTGATACTATAACAGCTTTATATCAGGGCGGAGGATTCCTCAGGACACAGCATTGTCTGTTATAGATGAGATAATGACATAATGTATAATTGGTGGTGGACGGTGAAGTAGATGGACGGGGGCTTTTTTCATCCTGTGTAATTCGCGGCGTGCTTGTGCAGTATCGGTCTGCGCTCAGCACTGCGGGTACAGGTATTTTTGTATCAATGTTTGTCCTTTTTACCTATGAACTGATTAAAGGTAATGTTTTCATTTTTCTCTACCCTTGCTATACGCATTTGGCAACTATAAATAATTTTGGTTCCTAATTGACCTAAAACAGGAAATTAGCAGCCCTGTGCAAAAGCTTTCAGCAGATGTAGAAAAATGCTGCAAAGTAAAATAGGCTTTAATAATAAGGAGGGTTCATAGTTTATTTTCATCAATGAAAAAAAGACAAAAGGATTAAAGATAAGAGATGTCTCTGGTGTGTAAGGGCACAGCAAACCGCAGCTGCGCGCATCCAACATCCCGCCATACATGCCAGCGACCGACAGGAACTGAAGAATTTAAAGCGTGTTTCCTGGAGGGAAGAGATTGAAGGGAACACTTTAAGGTTACAGCTGTGGCGCACTTACACAATATAAAAGACCGGCGCTAGAGATGGTGAGGAGTTGACTCCAGTCCACAACAAAGCTGGCCTGTGACAACTGCAGAGAAAGCAACCGGGAGCCAGCTGGGTTTGGAGAAGACCTGAATCATACCAACTACAACAAGGAACCTGAAGACCAAATACTGAGCACCGTCCTCAGAGGAAGACCAAACTTCACAGGCCAAGAACCAGAGTGAATACAGAAGACCATCCTCAGAGGAAGACCAGACTTCACAGGTCAAGAACCGAAGACTGAATACCAAGCACCATCCCCAGAGGAAGACCAGACTTCACAGGTCAAGAACCGAAGACCATACCAAGCACCATCCCCAGAGGAAGACCAGACTTCACAGGTCAAGAATCGAAGACCATACTGAGCACCATCCCCAGAGGAAGACCAGACTTCACAGGTCAAGAACCAGAGTGAATACAGAAGACCATCCTCAGAGGAAGACCAGACTTCACAGGTCAAGAACCGAAGACTGAATACCAAGCACCATCCCCAGAGGAAGACCAGACTTCACAGGTCAAGAACCGAAGACCATACCAAGCACCATCCCCAGAGGAAGACCAGACTTCACAGGTCAAGAATCGAAGACCATACCGAGCACCATCCCCAGAGGAAGATCAGACTTCACAGGTCAAGAACCAGAGTGAATACAGAAGACCATCCTCAGAGGAAGACCAGACTTCACAGGTCAAGAACCGAAGACTGAATACCAAGCACCATCCCCAGAGGAAGACCAGACTTCACAGGTCAAGAATCGAAGACCATACCGAGCACCATCCCCAGAGGAAGACCAGACTTCACAGGTCAAGAACCGAAGACTAAATACCGAGCACCATCCCCAGAGGAAGACCAGACTTCACAGGTCAAGAATCGAAGACCATACCGGGGACCGTCCCCAAATAAAGACCAGACTTCACAGGTCAAGAACCGAAGACTGAATACCGAGCACCATCCCCAGAGGAAGACCAGACTTCACAGGTCAAGAATCGAAGACCATACCGGGGACCGTCCCCAAATAAAGACCAGACTTCACAAGTAAAGAACCGAAGACTGAATACCGAGCACCATCCCCAGAGGAAGACCAGACTTCACAGGTCAAGAATCGAAGACCATACCGGGGACCGTCCCCAAATAAAGGCCAGACTTCACAGGTCAAGAACCAAAGACTGAATACTGGGAACCGGAAACAGAACATTTGCTCCAGTGCAGCCTCCGCGTGAACTGTTAGTACCGTGCGCCAAGACACAAAGTAAGAAAACAAAGCTGGTTACCAAAGTTAAACTTTTGGCTTAGTAAATGGTACTGCAGCCACAGGACGGAGGCGTCGGGTGGTTACCGGATGCTGAGGACGGAGGCGACGGGTGGTTACCGGATGCTGAGGATGGAGGCGACGGGTGGTCAATTGATAAAAATAAACTATTAACCCTTCTATTACTGGAGCTCCTTACTCTGCAGCGATTTTTCCTCATGTGCTGAGACTTTTATGTAACTATATACACAGAATAATATCCCACAATTCCGCTCGTTGTGACAGATTCTCGCGGTCTCAGCTGTTCTTTCTCTATGAGGCATCAGGTGAATTTGTCCCTTTTCCATTTCCTTCTCTGATTTTCTGTCCTATATCGGGGGCCTCGGATCACATCATGTGCCGCGGAGCTGTGCCGCGGAGCTGTGCACCGGCCAGGTAATGTCTTCTCGCTCGCCGGTGGACGCTGCACAATGTCATATTTCAATTCTGGTTTCTTAAATGACAATATTTGATGTGATTTCTTCTTTTTTTCTGGATGAGGGTCAGAGACCTCTGCACACAGGAGCGGGTTTATATTTCTTCAGTTATTGAGTGATATTGGAAATGGTTTGATGTATTTGTGCGGCCTCTTTCTAGATTCCCTTATATTACTGTACTGGGTGGTGGGGGCTCATATATCTCGCAGAATGAGGACTACTGCAAACATCGACTCCCAGTGATGGCGCCTGAAGTAAAGGGATGAATCGTTTGCAGTCAGATCCAGGCGCCAGTGTCTGGGGGTCTCAGCAGCCCCTACATGTAAGAGAAAAACAGTTGTATAACATTTATGGGGCCAAGGTAAGAGTTTTTGCGTTGATGTAAACTACTCCTACCCACAGCCCCCGAGATGTCAACCTTACCCCTCACATGCAGGTACCAATGACATCTTCGGGGGTCTTAGTAACTTCACTAAAGCTCAACCCTTATTTCATTACTTGGACACTTGAAGGACAGAGGCTTCCGGATGGGTCAGTAGGACCCTCTGGTCCTAGGAAGGGGGAGATGTGACCCCTGACTAAGCCTACCGCTGGGCCCTGCGTTCCCTCACCACCCTAGTTCCATACCAATTCGCCAAGTAGGATACCTGACCATGGTTGACCCTGATCTGGGCCCAGGTAGGGAGCGGATGGGATGAGCGCTTAGTCAACCCAACTAAGCACTAAAAGACACAGGAATAGAAAACAAAGGGAAACAACAACTCAAAGTAGATACAGGGAGAGAACCTGCAACACACAACGAAGTTACTCCAGGTGATTGCAAGCCAACTGCATGCACTCAGAATCTGTAGGATGATAGCGCTATAACCAGCACCGAGTAATAGGAAGTCAAGCCACCAGGCAAGTGCTGATGAACTCCGCAGGGTCCTAAAGGGAAATGGATGAAAACCAAGCAGGAATAATAGAAGGTCAGGGAGCAGTTTGCGCAGCCAAACACTGTGACCTTCTATAGCCGGTCACCACAGGACTGTCTGTCACCTGTGACACACCCATCACAGCCTGCCGAATGCATGAACCACCTTCTCTGTAGACTCAAAGAAGAATTCAGAATGAGGAACAGTAGATACATTGTGCAAAAATATATACAAAATCTTTATTAGAGAGTCATAAAAGACACAAATTGACAGACAATAAAAAAATATAGTAAAGCCCACGACCCCTGACACCACTCCGATTGTTTCGCACTGCTTCATCTGGAAGTGCGGTGTAGCAACCAATGGCCAGGTATAAATACCTGAATAGGCAGCTGTAGATAATCAAATAAAAAGCACCCTCTGACCGGGCGCCATATTCCACGACGTGCAGCAAACAGTCGGAGGCCGTTGATGATGCAATCCCCCCCATTCAATTAAAGAGAGGGCACCGTGCATGCGCAGTATGGTGCACAGTGCTTTCTTCCGCCATGTTTGTAAAATAGTACATGTGCTCTAAAGGTATGGTATTAAATGAGAACATGCAAGTAAAAAAAGATGGAAAGGCATGTGAAAGGACAAATAGAAAATGAAGCACATAAGAACAAAAGGCAAAAAAATCCAAATTGTCGGGCGTTGCCCCCAAAACCCGGATACTCAGAAGGCTTCCAGGCCAGAGTTCTGCTCCCTCCAGCCAGAGCTCCAGCAGGATTGCATTTTGCGGGGAGAAATATACCTGCCATCTAGTACCGCACCACAATATATATGGATATGAAACAAAACAAAGCAAGACCGAATGGGGGGACAGGAGGAGCACAGAGGAGATACAGAAGCTTGAGACGCCACCGGTCGTTCAGGCTCCATGCTTCTCAGTAGCGTGATCCATTTGCCTTCCAATTGACTCCATTTTTTGGGGAGATCCTCCCTCCTATTTCCCGAATCTAGCCAATCAATGCAAAGAACGTGTCATGAAAAAGTCTTTAATTTGGCAATGGTCTCCACCTACTCACACGAGGTTGTCTCTGCAGCATTAGTGTGTCTTATATGTCCAAGATCTGAACTCTGAATCCACGCGTGGTCATTACCCACATTATAGTATCAACCACGTGGGCATTTTGCCTGATTGATCACATACCAAGTTCTATAGTTAAATAATCAATGAAATCATCCATCTTGGAGACGAATTTACAGGCTGCACAACTAAGACAAAACCGAGAACCCTGCCTGGGATCCTGCGAGGTGAAGATGAAGTTGCTGGAGGCAGAAGCTAAGTGACGACTGTGGAACATATCCTGCTATGTTTAGCAACAAGCGATGGATGGTGTTTGATTTTGGGCCAGGATTTGGTGATAACTCTCGTCATTTCCTTCCATCTACAGTGGTAATCAGTGATGAAACGCACCGCGTCTGTTGACGATTTCTTCGTTTTAGGGAATAAGAGTGTCTGTCAGTCCAAAACTCCTGTAAGCTCTGTGCGATATTCCCGATGAGAGAATCTTTATTTGAGATCTTGTGCCTGACGTTCACAATCCTCATCTCTATCACAGACCCGTCTCTGTCTGATACATTGGCCAGTAGGGATAGCCTGAATAACGTGCAGATCCAGCGTCTAAGGGGTTAATGCTGATCTTTTTCGAGTAAATTGGAGCATGTAGATGGCCATTGCTGTCCACCTTTATGCCCAAATCCAAAAATTCAACCGAAGTTTGGCTAATAAAAAATGTAAGCTTGATGTTCCATTCATTCGCGTTAAGATGATGAAGAAATTGTTCCAGACAAACTCTAGAGCCGACAAATCAATAGAAGATCGTCAATATAACGAATCCAGAAAAAGTGCTATCACTGTTATGAACAATTTCCCATGCCCAAACCCCCAAAAGAGGTTGGTGTAGGATGGGGTACAAGCCGGACCCATCACCATGCCTCTTTTCTGCAAGAAAAACCTAACCTCTATTCCCTGAACCACTCCCTGATGCCCAAATCCCCCCCAATAGCCGAACCATCCCACTCTGTAATGACCAAACTCCTTCCTCCCTTCCCAATTTACTGAACCTCCCCCGGTAATGATCCAATCCCCCCTATTTTTCCCAGATGTCTATGGTGAATCCTCGGAAGGAAAGTATGGATACCACACATGCAGTAATCCTTAGAGAAGAATCCAACCTCTCCCAAGAGGACATCTCTCCACCCTCGGTGCAGAGTCTTCATTCAATCATTGGGATTTGTAGAATGACCGGAGCGTCTCTCCTGATCAGAGACCTCTGATTGCTCCAGCAGGATCCGGCCTTTCCCCAGCTCTACTCCACCGAGTTCTGAACCTGAGGACGGCGCCATGAACCAGAGCTGAGCCGAACCGGACCCGAGCAATAGTGCAAGAGAGGAAAACAGGGGAGAGAAGAGCAGCAACCTGAGAGGTGGCAGAGCTGCCAAAATCCAAGAACGAAGCGTCCCTGACCCCTGAGGAGCCAGAAAAGCCAGATATTCACATGTCTATGCTTAAAGGGGCCAAAGCTCATAATTCTGTGTCCAGCATGTGCGGACCTGTAGGCTGTGATCTGATTGGCTGCTGCGGGCGGTGAGTTTTCGAACAGTGAATATTCCTTCTCTAAGTCGCTGCGGCTCTGGAATTTTAGGACGCGCACCGGCGTCTCCGTCTATATTGCGGCTACTAATGGCCTCTTATAAAAAGTGCAGTCATTATTTAATATATGGAAGTAAATTAATAAAGAGCATTTTATACAGCAAAATAATATGGAAAAATGTGTAAAAATGTGGATGTTATGTCTTCTGTATATATGTCCCCTGTGTGCTGCCCCCCGAGTGCTGCCCCCCCAAGTACTGCGCTCGGGCCATGACCTTATGTGAAATCCTACCCTGCGTAACAAGCTTGGATACATCAGTGCAGCACAGTGTGGATCTCCCAGACTGTATCACACGTGAGGAGCTTAGATACCTCGTCATCACCTTGTATCGTGTGTATTGCATTTTCTCCAATATCAGACCCTCCCGGTGGATGAGGATGAGCAGACACCTCGCCAGCGCCGCCGACCTTGAACAGCGTAAATCAGATCCAGCGGTGATTACCGGCGGCCGCTGTGAATTTTTTGTCATTTAGTTTTGTGGCCAAAGACTTTACTGAAAGTGACAAGATTCTCCTTCAGCAGCAGAAAATTACATTTCTCCGGAAATCGCAGCATTACAGTAACAGCAAAAATCGGGGAAGACTAATCCTGATACATTGTAACAACCGCACAGAAGAAATACAGACATCCAGACACACCGCGGGGTCCGAAACCTAAATGTCACCGCCAAAATCTACTCAGATTTATGACCCCGGCAAACCTGAAAGAGGGGGAGAATGAAGTAATAGAAAATGAACCCCACAAATGCTGCTAATAAAATGACCCCAAAATACGAACAGAAAGGGCAGTCAAAATGGATTCTCTACTGTAAGAGCGGTCACACTGCGGAGCTCTCTACTGTAAGAGCGGTCACACTATAGAGCTCTGTACTGTAGAGAGGTCACACTATAGAGGTCTGTACTGTAGAGAGGTCACACTATAGAGCTCTGTACTGTAGAGAGGTCACACTATAGAGCTCTGTACTGTAGAGCGGTCACACTATAGAGCCCTGTACTGTAGAGAGGTCACACTATAGAGCTCTGTACTGTAGAGAGGTCACACTATAGAGCTCTGTACTGTAGAGAGGTCACACTATAGAGCCCTGTACTGTAGAGAGGTCACACTATAGAGCTCTGTACTGTAGAGAGGTCACACTATAGAGCTCTGTACTGTAGAGAGGTCACACTATAGAGCTCAGTACTGTAGAGCAGTCACACTATAGAGCTCTGTACTGTAGAGAGGTCACACTATAGAGCTCTGTACTGTAGAGCGGTCACACTATAGAGCCCTGTACTGTAGAGAGGTCACACTATAGAGCTCTGTACTGTAGAGCGGTCACACTATAGAGCTCTGTACTGTAGAGAGGTCACACTATAGAGCTCTGTACTGTAGAGCGGTCACACTATAGAGCCCTGTACTGTAGAGAGGTCACACTATAGAGCCCTGTACTGTAGAGAGGTCACACTATAGAGCTCTGTACTGTAGAGAGGTCACACTATAGAGCCCTGTACTGTAGAGAGGTCACACTATAGAGCTCTGTACTGTAGAGAGGTCACACTATAGAGCTCTGTACTGTAGAGCGGTCACACTATAGAGCTCTGTACTGTAGAGAGGTCACACTATAGAGCTCTGTACTGTAGAGCGGTCACACTATAGAGCTCTGTACTGTAGAGCGGTCACGCTATAGGGCTCTGTACTGTAGAGCGGTCACACTATAGAGCTCTGTACTGTAGAGAGGTCACGCTATAGAGCTCTGTACTGTAGAGCGGTCACACTATAGAGCCCTGTACTGTAGAGAGGTCACACTATAGAGCTCTGTACTGTAGAGAGGTCACACTATAGAGCTCTGTACTGTAGAGCGGTCACACTATAGAGCTCTGTACTGTAGAGAGGTCACACTATAGAGCTCTGTACTGTAGAGAGGTCACACTATAGAGCTCTGTACTGTAGAGCGGTCACACTATAGAGCTCTGTACTGTAGAGCGGTCACACTATAGAGCTCTGTACTGTAGAGCGGTCACACTATAGAGCTCTGCACTGTAGAGCGGTCACACTATAGAGCTCTGTACTGTAGAGAGGTCACACTATAGAGCTCTGTACTGTAGAGAGGTCACACTATAGAGCCCTGTACTGTAGAGAGGTCACACTATAGAGCTCTGTACTGTAGAGAGGTCACACTATAGAGCTCTGTACTGTAGAGAGGTCACACTATAGAGCCCTGTACTGTAGAGCGGTCACACTATAGAGCTCTGTACTGTAGAGCGGTCACACTATAGAGCTCTGTACTGTAGAGAGGTCACACTATAGAGCTCTGTACTGTAGAGCGGTCACACTATAGAGCTCTGTACTGTAGAGAGGTCACACTATAGAGGTCTGTACTGTAGAGAGGTCACACTATAGAGGTCTGTACTGTAGAGAGGTCACACTATAGAGCTCTGTACTGTAGAGCGGTAACACTATAGAGCCCTGTACTGTAGAGAGGTCACACTATAGAGCTCTGTACTGTAGAGCGGTCACACTATAGAGCCCTGTACTGTAGAGAGGTCACACTATAGAGCTCTGTACTGTAGAGAGGTCACACTATAGAGCCCTGTACTGTAGAGAGGTCACACTATAGAGCTCTGTACTGTAGAGAGGTCACACTATAGAGCTCTGTACTGTAGAGAGGTCACACTATAGAGCTCTGTACTGTAGAGAGGTCACACTATAGAGCTCTGTACTGTAGAGAGGTCACACTATAGAGCTCTGTACTGTAGAGAGGTCACACTATAGAGCTCTGTACTGTAGAGAGGTCACACTATAGAGCTCTGTACTGTAGAGCGGTCACACTATAGAGCTCTGCACTGTAGAGAGGTCACACTATAGAGCTCTGTACTGTAGAGAGGTCACACTATAGAGCTCTGTACTGTAGAGAGGTCACACTATAGAGCTCTGTACTGTAGAGCGGTCACACTATAGAGCTCTGTACTGTAGAGCGGTCACACTATAGAGCCCTGTACTGTAGAGAGGTCACACTATAGAGCTCTGTACTGTAGAGAGGTCACACTATAGAGCTCTGTACTGTAGAGAGGTCACACTATAGAGCACTGTACTGTAGAGAGGTCACACTATAGAGCTCTGTACTGTAGAGAGGTCACACTATAGAGCACTGTACTGTAGAGAGGTCACACTATAGAGCCCTGTACTGTAGAGAGGTCACACTATAGAGCTCTGTACTGTAGAGCGGTCACACTATAGAGCCCTGTACTGTAGAGAGGTCACACTATAGAGCCCTGTACTGTAGAGAGGTCACACTATAGAGCTCTGTACTGTAGAGCGGTCACACTATAGAGCCCTGTACTGTAGAGAGGTCACACTATAGAGCTCTGTACTGTAGAGCGGTCACACTATAGAGCCCTGTACTGTAGAGAGGTCACACTATAGAGGTCTGTACTGTAGAGAGGTCACACTATAGAGCCCTGTACTGTAGAGAGGTCACACTATAGAGCCCTGTACTGTAGAGAGGTCACACTATAGAGCCCTGTACTGTAGAGAGGTCACACTATAGAGCTCTGTACTGTAGAGCGGTCACACTATAGAGCCCTGTACTGTAGAGAGGTCACACTATAGAGCACTGTACTGTAGAGAGGTCACACTATAGAGCCCTGTACTGTAGAGAGGTCACACTATAGAGCTCTGTACTGTAGAGAGGTCACACTATAGAGCTCTGTACTGTAGAGAGGTCACACTATAGAGCACTGTACTGTAGAGAGGTCACACTATAGAGCCCTGCACTGTAGAGAGGTCACACTATAGAGCTCTGTACTGTAGAGCGGTCACACTATAGAGCTCTGTACTGTAGAGAGGTCACACTATAGAGCCCTGCACTGTAGAGAGGTCACACTATAGAGCTCTGTACTGTAGAGAGGTCACACTATAGAGGTCTGTACTGTAGAGCGGTCACACTATAGAGGTCTGTACTGTAGAGAGGTCACACTATAGAGCCCTGTACTGTAGAGAGGTCACACTATAGAGCCCTGTACTGTAGAGAGGTCACACTATAGAGCCCTGTACTGTAGAGAGGTCACACTATAGAGCTCTGTACTGTAGAGCGGTCACACTATAGAGCCCTGTACTGTAGAGAGGTCACACTATAGAGCCCTGTACTGTAGAGAGGTCACACTATAGAGCTCTGTACTGTAGAGAGGTCACACTATAGAGCTCTGTACTGTAGAGAGGTCACACTATAGAGCTGTGTACTGTAGAGAGGTCACACTATAGAGCCCTGTACTGTAGAGAGGTCACACTATAGAGCTCTGTACTGTAGAGAGGTCACACTATAGAGCCCTGTACTGTAGAGAGGTCACACTATAGAGCCCTGTACTGTAGAGAGGTCACACTATAGAGCACTGTACTGTAGAGAGGTCACACTATAGAGCCCTGTACTGTAGAGAGGTCACACTATAGAGCTCTGTACTGTAGAGCGGTCACACTATAGAGCCCTGTACTGTAGAGAGGTCACACTATAGAGCTCTGTACTGTAGAGCGGTCACACTATAGAGCTCTGTACTGTAGAGAGGTCACACTATAGAGCTCTGTACTGTAGAGCGGTCACACTATAGAGCCCTGTACTGTAGAGCGGTCACACTATAGAGCCCTGTACTGTAGAGAGGTCACACTATAGAGCTCTGTACTGTAGAGAGGTCACACTATAGAGCCCTGTACTGTAGAGAGGTCACACTATAGAGCCCTGTACTGTAGAGAGGTCACACTATAGAGCTCTGTACTGTAGAGCGGTCACACTATAGAGCCCTGTACTGTAGAGCGGTCACACTATAGAGCTCTGTACTGTAGAGAGGTCACACTATAGAGCTCTGTACTGTAGAGCGGTCACACTATAGAGCCCTGTACTGTAGAGCGGTCACACTATAGAGCTCTGTACTGTAGAGAGGTCACACTATAGAGCTCTGTACTGTAGAGCGGTCACACTATAGAGCCCTGTACTGTAGAGCGGTCACACTATAGAGCTCTGTACTGTAGAGAGGTCACACTATAGAGCTCTGTACTGTAGAGAGGTCACACTATAGAGCTCTGTACTGTAGAGAGGTCACACTATAGAGCTCTGTACTGTAGAGAGGTCACACTATAGAGCCCTGTACTGTAGAGAGGTCACACTATAGATCTCTGTACTGTAGAGAGGTCACACTATAGAGCTCTGTACTGTAGAGCGATCACACTATAGAGCTCTGTACTGTAGAGAGGTCACACTATAGAGCCCTGTACTGTAGAGAGGTCACACTATAGATCTCTGTACTGTAGAGAGGTCACACTATAGAGCTCTGTACTGTAGAGAGGTCACACTATAGAGCCCTGTACTGTAGAGAGGTCACACTATAGAGCTCTGTACTGTAGAGAGGTCACACTATAGAGCCCTGTACTGTAGAGAGGTCACACTATAGAGCCCTGTACTGTAGAGAGGTCACACTATAGAGCTCTGTACTGTAGAGAGGTCACACTATAGAGCTCTGTGCTGTAGAGAGGTCACACTATAGAGCCCTGTACTGTAGAGAGGTCACACTATAGAGCCCTGTACTGTAGAGAGGTCACACTATAGAGCTCTGTACTGTAGAGAGGTCACATTATAGAGCCCTGTACTGTAGAGAGGTCACACTATAGAGCTCTGTACTGTAGAGAGGTCACACTATAGAGCCCTGTACTGTAGAGAGGTCACACTATAGAGCCCTGTACTGTAGAGAGGTCACACTATAGAGCTCTGTGCTGTAGAGAGGTCACATTATAGAGCTCTGTACTGTAGAGAGGTCACACTATAGATCTCTGTACTGTAGAGAGGTCACATTATAGAGCTCTGTACTGTAGAGAGGTCACACTATAGAGCTCTGTACTGTAGAGAGGTCACACTATAGAGGTCTGTACTGTAGAGAGGTCACACTATAGAGCTCTGTACTGTAGAGAGGTCACACTATAGAGGTCTGTACTGTAGAGAGGTCACACTATAGAGCTCTGTACTGTAGAGAGGTCACACTATAGAGGTCTGTACTGTAGAGAGGTCACACTATAGAGCTCTGTACTGTAGAGAGGTCACACTATAGAGCCCTGTACTGTAGAGAGGTCACACTATAGAGCCCTGTACTGTAGAGAGGTCACATTATAGAGCCCTGTACTGTAGAGCGGTCACACTATAGAGCTCTGTACTGTAGAGAGGTCACATTATAGAGCCCTGTACTGTAGAGCGGTCACACTATAGAGCTCTGTACTGTAGAGCGGTCACACTATAGAGCTCTGTACTGTAGAGAGGTCACACTATAGAGCTCTGTACTGTAGAGAGGTCACACTATAGAGCTCTGTACTGTAGAGAGGTCACACTATAGAGATCTGTACTGTAGAGAAGTCACACTATAGAGCTCTGTACTGTAGAGAGGTCACACTATAGAGCTCTGTACTGTAGAGAGGTCACACTATAGAGCTCTGCACTGTAGAGAGGTCACACTATAGAGCTCTGTACTGTAGAGAGGTCACACTATAGAGCTCTGTACTGTAGAGAGGTCACACTATAGAGCTCTGTACTGTAGAGGTCACACTATAGAGCTCTGTACTGTAGAGAGGTCACACTATAGAGCCCTGTACTGTAGAGAGGTCACACTATAGAGCTCTGTACTGTAGAGAGGTCACACTATAGAGGTCTGTACTGTAGAGCGGTCACACTATAGAGCTCTGTACTGTAGAGCGGTCACACTATAGAGCTCTGTACTGTAGAGCGGTCACACTATAGAGCTCTGTACTGTAGAGAGGTCACACTATAGAGCTCTGCATCGTCATATACATGATGGGGAGGCAAATCCTGACACCCCCTTTCTGAAAATACATACTCAAACCCAGACATAAAGGCAGGTAAGGACTCCGTAGAGAGAGAAGTGTCCCCACTCCACAGTTTCCCTGGATTGGCAATCCACTACCGGATTATGTTTCCCCAGCCAGGGTAGACCCAGTACGATGGAGGTGTGAAGACCCTCCAGGAATGCAGGGTCCTACTCTCAGCTTTCTTCCATGTACTATCTGTGTCAGGATCTCTGAGCAGGTGGTGCGGAGTCAGTGGTATAGATGGAGATGGGGTTAGCCAACGTCCTGCAGGAAAGTCCATGAGTTCTTACAAACAGTGCATCCACCATGCTGACTCCTGCTCTACTGCCCACAATCACAGAAACTCTCTCAGTCCTGCTCTCTAACGCCACCTCTGCTGTCAGGACAAAGCAAGAATTACATCCCCACACCACCAAGGGTAAGCAGAGTTCGAGATGTTCCTTCTTGCTTAGGAGTTGAGGGACAGACTCCAATAAAATGACCCGCTTTACCACAAAAAAACCAAACCCCCTTCTTCTTGCGTATTTTAGTGGGAACATGCAAAATAGTGGCTCCCCCTAGCTGCATGGGCTCCTCCAAACCCATGAGTGATGGTTCAACCCCAGATCGCCCCGTCCCCCCCCCCCCGCCTCTAACAGTGCAGTATTGCCCCGAGAGAGGGTCTGGCCTAACCAACATATCTCGGAGACGTCTGTCCACACGTATAGCCAAGAACATGGCATCCTCCAAGATCTTAGGAGTTTCGTAAATCATCAAGGCATCTTTCTATTTCTCTGAAGTGCCTGACAGAATTGTCTTCTGAGCGCTGGGTCATTCCATTTAGTGCCAATTCCCATCTACGAAGTTCTGAACAATAAGTCTCCGCTGACTGATCCCCAGCTAAAGGTGACGCAGCCTGGACTTGTGACGCCCTGGACTATCCAGGTCGTCCCAGGTAGACACAACAACACTACACCCCCCTTCCCAGTTAGGTAACAGCAGTCAAACTTAAAACCTTGTCACCACTCTCCAGGTTTGATGTCCACACCAGGGGTGGTGGAGCCAGGTGGTTGGCTCCACCCACCGAGGAGTTCACAAACCTGGAGGCGGGAAAAACAGAATCTGAGTCAAGTTCAAGTCCAGAAGAAGACCTGTGCTCAGGCCTGCCAAAGACTACTGCGGTGGCTGGGTCGGAGCCCAGTCACCATTGGCAAGGAGGCAGATGGTAGAGGCCGCCTGCAGGAGACCGGGAATACGACCGGTAGAACCGTAAGGGACCGGGACAGGGTAGTGGCCCGCCGGAACCGAACCGGGGATCCAACTGGATACCGGAGCACCAGGCAGAGTACTCAGACCCCGAACTAGGCTATTAGCCACCACCATAGTCAAATTAACTGATTGCGGTCTGGACCTCAGGGGTTCATTCCCACCTAAGTCCCGATTGAAGGCAACAGCCCAACCATTCCGGATAAGTGCCACCGCCAAGGGCCAGAGATCCAAAGGGCCAGCATCTGCGGGCAAACGGTCTCCTACGACAGATACACGCCGGGGAGCGGACTACCGGTGCCTAGGCACAGGAGTCAAGATTCACATATAAAGGTGCAGGAGAAAGGCGGACATTGCCAACCTAACCTGGAAAAAGCAGCAGCCGACTGCGGGCCCTGTTCATCATTCCATTTGGTTTACCAGCGACTCCAGTGTCTTGTGTCAGAGTGAGTACAACAGTGCCAGCAGGCACTGCGCCGCACTGCACCGCAACACTACACCCTGCACCCGGGCACCGGCCCACCGGACCAACATCCCCTACCCACGGAGGGGTCAACACCGAGCTGCGCTACTACATCGCTCCCGGGGGCCCCCACACCTTCATCGCAGCGGTGGTGTCTACAATCACCACAACCCGTGGATGGCGTCACGAACTATCACCTCAAACCCAAACACCCCAAATCCCCGCGTGTAGCGCCAACTCCCTTGCAGAGCGACGTGACCCCCGGGTTCGTGAGAGGCTCGAGCCACCACCCGCAGTACGAGCATGGATCCGAGCGGCTTTTCCACTTGCGTACAGCTTGTGATGCGAGGGCATCAGAAGCGATATGCTAATGACCCTCTGCTGCGAGCGTCAGCTGAAGGTCATGTGACTGTGATGCGATCTTGCGATCGTATCACAGGTGTGGGTAAGATGGAGGGAGCACTTTCTCCCATCTCCTCCGCTGATCCATCTCAATGGGCTCGGGAGGAGTCACGGAGACCATGGGTCACGGTATTATGGGTCTCTGGAGTCAAGGAGCCAGGCACAGCAACATCTTCTCTTGGTTCGCCTCTCTGGATCGTTCTTGGAAGCTGAGGTGGATGCGGCTGGCCAGCGATGCCAGGTCATACAGGGAAGAAGGCACATCATGGCAGGCCAGGTCATCCGTAATCCTGTCAGACAATCCTTCCCAGAATGTAGCCACCAGTGCTTCATTATTCTAAGCCAGTTCAGAGGACAGGGTGCGGAACTGGACGGCATACTGGTCCCCTGGTGGAGTCTACGGAGTGAATATGTGGCCGAAGAGACTTGGCCCAGCTCATTAAACACGTTGCAGAACATCTACAGGAAGGCCAGCAGATTCTGGATGTTGGGATCACTCCTGTCCCAAAATGGATTGATCCAGGCAAGGGTCTCGCTAGTCAGGTGCAACATGATAAAGGCCACTTTGGCACGGTCCGAGAAGAACCAATGTGCCAAAAGTTCAAAGTGCAAGGAGCGCTGAATGAATCCCCTGCATAGTTGGGATCGCCGTCAAACCGTGGAGGCTAGACAAACGAGCACCAGAGCCAGAACTGCAGCTGGAGTGGAGCTTCTGCCGGTGTGGAGGTTGACAGAGGCGCTTGAATGAAAGAGTGCAGATGAGTATCTGTGACACCCCACGGAGCACAAGATAGGAGCTTCAGTCCATACCTTGTATACCCGTCGCTGGGCCAGTGGTTTGCAGAAGTCGTTGCCTGACCCGGTTCCGTGGCCCCGTGGTGCACAGTAAAAGGGGCAAGGAAGGATCGTTCCTAGAGAGGTTGTCACCAGATATGGTGGTGACTGGGGTGCTGCGGACCCTTCCTCCAACCTTTCATCCTCCAGGAGTGGAACAGAAGATGTCAACTACGCCACTTGTTCAGGAACCTCCTAACTGGCGGCATCCAGTACCCACCGGGGTCCGCTCTCTCAGCTTAGGGTCCTCAGCCATCCACCAGCCCGCTCCTAGGTGAGGGAAGGGTATAGGCACCGGTCTGGTTTCTGGAGCCGTTCTGAGGTAAAATGAAACTAAACTGTCTGTTTTGTAACTTCCTGCTGCTCATGCCCCCACCGGAGGAATTCCCCCGTCTTTGTGTGAGGCTGTCTGTGTTTGTAAGGCCCCCTTCACACGCACGTGTCTCCGGTACGTGTTAGGTCCGTTCCTGCACGTACCGGAGACACGGACACACGTACTCCAATGTAATCAATGTATGGAGTTACACGTGCGTTATTCCATACGGTGCGTTTGTCCCTGTGCGTGATACGTTTGTTTGTCCATAAAACACGGATGCATGTCCGTTTTCCTCACGGAACACACACACACGACCCACTAACCTCAATGGGTCCATGAGCACACGTACGTGACACGGATGCATCTCCGTATGGTCCGTGTCTGTTTTGTGCTTTTTTTTAAGCGATGTTGGTCAATTTCCCTCAGTCCGTCGGTCGGTCTCTCCCCCTTACTCATACTCACCGATCCCTGATCAACGGCGCGGCGCTGCACAGCTGTTAAAAAAGCTCCGGCGTCTTTTACTATTTTGAAATGCCGGCCGCTCATTATTCAATCTCGTATTCCCTGCTTTCCCCGCCCACCGGCGCCTATGATTGGTTGCAGTGAGACACGCCCCCACGCTGAGTGACAGCTGTCTCACTGCAACCAATCACAGCCGCCGGTGGGCGTGTCTATATCGAGCAGTAAAAAAAATAAATAATTTTAAAAAAACGGCGTGCAGTCCCCCCCCAATTTGGATACCAGCCAGGGTAAAGCCACACGGCTGAAGGTTGATATTCTCAGGATGGTGAGCCCCATGTTATGGGGAGCCCCCCAGCCTAACAATATCAGCCAGCAGCCGCCCAGAATTGCTGCATCCATTAGATGCGACAGTTCCGGGACTCTACCCGACTCATCCCGAATTGCCCTGGTGCGGTGGTAATCGGGGTAATAAGGAGTGAATAGCAGCAACCCATAGCTGCCACTAAGTCCAAGATTAATCATGGCAGGCGTCTCCCCGAGATACCTTCCATGATTAACCTGTAAGTTAAAGTAAATAAACACACACAGTCAAAAAATCCTTTATTTGAAATAATAAACAATAACAAACACCCTCGTTCACCACTTTATTAAGCCCCAAATACCCCTCCAGGTCCGGTGTAATCCACAGAGGTCCTGCGACGCTCTCAGCTCAGCTACATGAAGCTGACAAGAGCTGCAGTAGAACACCGCCGCTCCTGTCAGCACCACACAGCAACTGAAGTGAGTCGCGCGATCAGCGATGACGTCACTCAGGTTACTCACGGCCACCGCTGGATCTTCCAACTGTGATAGCAAGTTGCTCGAGTGACTGAAGTGAGCTGCACGATCAGCGATGAAGTCACAGGTGAGTTGCGGTCTCGGGCGGAGGACTCCAGATAGCCGCGGGTAGCCTGACTGACAGCAGCGCTAATCACGATGCTCACTTCAGTCACTCAGGGGATTAGCGGTCGCAGACAGAGCCGCGGTATGACAATGAAGTCAGGTGAAGTTCACCCGAGTTCATTCTCATTGCGCGACGCTGTCTGTCTGCTGTCAGCGGGCATGTAGCAACGTCATTGTGCATCACACAAGGATCATTTCACACGGACAACACACGTACGTATCTCATGCACACACGGACATTCCACACGGACACACGGCTAGCATACGCCATCACACGGATGTCACACGCACCGGAGAAACGGACATAAAATACGGAACACGGACCCGAAAAACGGAACGCAAGACACGCACGTGTTTTTCACATGCGTAGGAAGGGGGCCTAAGGCTGTGTGATGCAGAAACAAAACTTACCAGACTTTAACCTCTTCCTGCCCAGGATGGGAGGACATTATAGAATATATAAATTACAATTCCCTGTAGTGACCAGTCTCAGGGGCGCTACATATCCATTGACTGCAGATGGGTCAGAATCCGGTCCTATTGGTCTGATTGTCGGACCACCTCTTGCTGCAGGACAGCACTGGAGCCAGCGGGATTTATGGCCTTGGGATAACAGTAATATTCCTGGGAGCTTCTTACTTTGCCGCAGTTTACTTGTCTCAAAATTTTCTTCTGTTTGTTTCCCAATTTAGCTTTATTTTAACATTTCTCCCATAAATGATCCGTGAGAAGACTTTGACGCCACCGGGAGCCACATCATAAATCTTTATGGTTTATCCACGTGAGACCCTCATCAGATCAGCGCAGAGTCCATGACATTTGCCAATTCCTATTAGCTGTATAGACCCCCTTCCCAACATAGAGCTATTGGTCGCGAGTCTATGGAGCGGTGGACACAGTCTGTAATACCAGCGAGCAGAGCTGCTAAACCCCCTATATAACGCTGTCAGTCTCTGAGTAGTAGAAGCCAGGTGCGGCGTCAGTTCCCTGCAGCGGCGCCATCTTTGGGTGCTGATGCCGGGTGGTCAGTGTTTCACTAAAGGCAGGGGGTGAAATAAAAAAACTCTGCTTTATTAAAGCTTGAATTCTCCATTCTTCATAATACAAAAATAAGAAAGATCAATCAAAATGTCGTTTGTAACCTAAAATCCTCCCAAAAAATGCATGGTGTCCTCCAAGTCTACAGCTCGTCCTGCAGAAAACAGGCCCTCGTGAGGCTTCTGTGACCGAAAAATAAAGACGTTATGGATCTTGAAAGAAGGAGAGGGAAAAACAAAAGTGTGAAAAGCCACCAAGAAATGAAGGGGTTAAAGTGTATGGTCATTATGTGAAGATCGGGGTGCGCAATGGGGGAGCAGCAGCCAGAAATGGGGTAACTGGGGGGTAGTAATAGACCTCACTCTCAGATGAGGGCCTCAGGCGGCTCCTGCGGATATGCCATAATTGCCTAGGACTGGAGTTCCCCTTTAAGGGCACATTTTCCGCAGATTTCGTCCACCTGCTGCTCAGGTCCCAGACGAAGTTCCAGGCGAGGTCCCAGGTGAGGCCCCAGGAGAGCTCTTAGGCGAGGTTCCAGGCGAGACCCCAGGAGAGGTTCTAGGCGAGGTTCCAGGAGAGGTTCCAGACGAGGCCCCAGGAGAGGTCCCAGGAGAGACCCCAGGAGAGGTCCCAGGTGAGGTCCCAGGAGAGGTTCCAGGCGAGGTTCCAGGTGAGGTCCCAGGCGAGGCCCCAGGAGAGCTCCTAGGCGAGGTTCCAGGCGAGACCCCAGGGGAGGTTCCAGGAGAGGTTCTAGGCGAGGTGCCAGGTGAGGACCCAGGTGAGGCCCCAGGAGAGGCCCCAGGTGGGGTTCCAGAGAGACCCCAGGAGAGGTTCTAGGCGAGGTTCCAGGCGAGGCCCCAGGAGAGGTTCTAGGCGAGGTTCCAGGCGAGACCCCAGGAGAGGCCCCAGTTCCAGGTCCTAGGTGAGGTTCCAGGCGAGACCGCAGGATCCTGCGTGTAGGCGCAGACTTGGTATCTGGATCACTTTATTTGCTTTTCTGACATAACGAATGAGGATTTTATTCCTGCAGCAGAAGACGATGAGATCAGACCGTTCTCCATCTTCTGGATCTTTATTTTTGAGTTTTCCACAAGTTTGTGAAGTTTTCATGGCATTTTAACGACTTTGCTCTCCGCCTGGGAAATCAGCGGCGGGCGGCTGGAGGCGGCGGCGCGGCCATCAGAATGCACTTTACCTTGCACTCACGTCACCACATCCTCTTTATTCCACCTCGTGTCTTTCGCGTTTACGTTTCACAATATATTTTAATAACTAGAGAGAAGATCACACATAAAATGTCCCAGACGCTGCGAGAGGCGCTAATCAGGGGAAGGGATGAACCTGATGACCCCACACAATGGGGCCCTACAGCAGAAAGCCTAATTGCCCCTCACTCACCCCCCACAACTATGCAGCCTATAAAAAGTAATTTTCCTCCTATTGAAGCCCCTAAATGTTCCTACGTACTAAGATCTCATCTCATGGCCCCCATAAAGTATGACGCCAACAAAAGTGCCCCCAAAACACAATATGATGCCCCCACAGTCAATACCTTCACCGTCCCATCCATTATTTCCCACTCTCACAATATGATACCCCAACAGCAACCCCAACATAATATAGTGGTGGAAGGGGTTGGTGGCGGGGATCTGCTTCTTCTCAGCAGGCCTCTTTCGGGGTGCCGTGCCCTGGTCCTCTCCACATGGGGGAAGGGGTTGGTGGCGGGAATCTGCTTCTTCTCAGCAGGCCTCTTTCGGTGGGCCACGCCCTGGTCCTCTCCACATGGGGGAAGGGGTTGGTGGCGGGAATCTGCTTCTTCTCAGCAGGCCTCTTTTGGTGGGCCGCGCCCTGGTTGGGAGAAGGGGTTGGTGGCGGGGCTCCTGCTGGGGTTTGTGGTCATGGTGTGTGGAGGCCATACCTGTGCTTAGGCCCTCGTTCAGACCAGGATTTTCCCGCCGTGGATTCACAGACACAGCTTTTTGATTTTTTTTTGCTCACAGTTACCCCCGTATTTCGGTCACATCATCATTGGTGGCACAGCACTGGAACATCGCGGGTGCGGTACATTTACCTCACAGCACCCTCTCACTGCGACCGCTCCGTGGTTACTGTTACTATGGCCGCTGTTTGTACGTCTTCTTCCTCACTGTCTAACACCACGGCTTCACTCACGGAGTCCCACACGCTCATGGTCACATCCCACCCACAGGGACCCGATACTATTAACGGCTTCCACCACCGTTGGACCCAGCTCGTCTACTGGGGGTTCCGAGTCGAACCATTTGCCTAAGTCTATGCCAGACCTCCGCTCCAGGACTGGTACCGCTGCAGTCAGTCACTATCCGGGCTCATTGGGTTCGGGCCTGGTACTCACTATGGCGGAATAGGAGTGAATCAGTGTCCCGTCTTATGCTGGAGTCCTTCCCATGTGCTACAGATCCTCTGGGACCCCCTGAGGGTCCGGGCGTTTTAGCTCTGCCACAGACACCTACTTTCCTTGGCCTCACCCTGGCACCATGTGTGGAGGAGGCCGCTCCTAACTGCTCTCTGCTCTTTGTGGTCTGTTGTCTATAGCGGTTTTCCCTCTATGGATGAGCCATTGCAGAATGGCGCCGGGAAATGCGGCTTCAGACCCCATTCTGGAGAAGAACACTAAGTATTGAGCCTGCTGGGGTGAGGGCGCCTGACTCCGGTGTTAGGCCACCTTCACCCGTCTGTACAACAACATATCACGTGCCACGCTCCATATTGTCCATTCATTTTTATATTTATCAACCATCAGTGTGCACATTTTAAAAAAAGAGTCATCTGTATGTTATATGCGTGTCATCCGTGTATCATCTGTGTGTAACCCACGTGTCATCTGTGAGTAATTCATGTGTCATCCGCGTGTCATCTGTCTGTCATCCGCGTGTGATCCGCGTGTCATCTGTGTGTTATCCACGTGTCATCCGCGTATCTTCCACATGTCATCTGCGTGTCATCTGTGTGTCATCTGTGTGTCATCCACGTGTCATCCGTGTGTCATCCACGTGTCATCTGTGAGTAATTCATGTGTCATCCGCGTGTCATCCACATATCCTCTGAGTGTCATCCGCGTGTCATCTGTCTGTCATCCACGTGTGATCCGCGTGTCATCTGTTTGTCATCTGTGTGTCATCCGTGTGTTATCCGCCTGTCATCTGTGTGTCATTTTTATTATTATTATTTATTTATAGAGCACCATTAATTCCATGGTGCTGTACATGAGAAGGGGGTTACATACAAAATACGTATACAAGTTACAGTAGACAGACTAGTACAGAGGGAAGAGGGCCCTACCCTTGCGGGCTTACATTCTATAGGATTATGGGGAGGAGACAATAGGTGGGGTGTAGGTGGGGCGGCGGCTCCGCACGGTGGTCGGGCGGCAGCTCCGCACGGTGGTCGGGCGGCAGCTCCGCACGGTGGTCGGGCGGCAGCTCCGCACGGTGGTCGGGCGGCAGCGAGTTCATTGTAGATTGTAGGCATTTCTGAACAGATGAGTTTTCAGGTTCCGTTTGAAGTTTGCAAGGGTAGGGGATAGTCTGACGTGTTGAGGCAGCGAGTTCCAGGAGACTGGGGATGCTCGGGAGAAGTCTTGGAGTCGGTTGCGTGAGGAGCGAATGAGAGAGGAGGAGAGGAGGAGATCTTGGGAGGACCGGAGGTGACGTGTTGGAGTGTAGTGGGAGAGTAGTTCGGAGATGTACGGAGGGGAAAGATTATGCACAGCTTTGTAGGTCAGTGTTAGAAGTTTGAATTGGATACGGTGGAAGATTGGAAGCCAGTGGAGGGACATGCAGAGGGGAGAAGCGGGGTGGTATTGAGGAGAGAGGTGGATAAGTCGGGCAGCAGAGTTAAGGATGGACTGGAGAGGGGCGAGCGTGTTGGCAGGGAGGCCACAGAGGAGGATGTTACAGTAGTCGAGGCGGGAGATTATGAGGGCATGCACTAGCATTTTAGTTGATTGCAAATTGAGGAAAGGGCGGATTCTGGAAATATTTTTGAGTTGAAGACGGCAGGAGGTGGTGAGGGACTGGATGTGTGGTATGAAGGATAAGGCAGAGTCAAAGGTCACTCCGAGGCAGCGAACTTTGGGTACTGGCGAGAGCGTGGTGTTATTTATTGTAATAGATAGATCAGGTGGAGAGTGTAGGTGAGACGGAGGAAAGATGATTAGTTCAGTTTTGGCCACATTGAGCTTTAGGAAGCGAGAGGAGAAGAAGGAGGATATAGCAGATAGACATTTCGGGATTTTGGACAGCAGAGATGTGGCATCTGGGCCAGAGAGGTAGATCTGGGTGTCGTCGGCATATAGGTGGTATTGGAAGCCATGGGACTTTATGAGTTGTCCTAGGCCAAATGTGTAGATAGAGAAAAGTAGGGGTCCTAGGACAGAGCCTTGAGGGACGCCAACAGAGAGATGGTGGGATGAAGAGGTTGTGTGAGAGTGGGAGACACTGAAAGTGCGATTTGAGAGGTATGAAGAGATCCAAGAGAGGGCAAGATCTCTGACACCAAGGGAAGAGAGGGTCTGTAACAGGAGGGAGTGGTCAACGGTATCGAAGGCTGAGGACAGGTCTAGGAGTAGGAGTATAGAGAAGTGTTTGTTCGCTTTGGCAGTAAGCAAGTCATTTGTGATTTTAGTCAGGGCAGTTTCGGTAGAGTGATGTGGACGGAAGCCGGACTGTAGGTTGTCAAAGAGAGCGTTAGAGGAGAGGTGGGAGGAAAGTTCAGCATGGACATGCTGTTCCAGGAGTTTTGAGGCAAGTGGGAGTAGTGATATGGGGCGATAGCTGGTAGTAGAGGTTGGATCGAGGGAAGGTTTCTTTAGGATAGGTGTGACTGTTGCATGTTTAAAGGCAGAGGGGAAGGTTCCAGTCGTTAAAGATAGGTTGAAGAGGTGGGTTAAGGCTGGAGTAAGGATGGTGGTGAGGTTGGGAAGGAGGTGGGATGGCATGGGGTCAAGTGCGCAGGTGGTGAGGTGCGCTTTTGAGAGAAGACGTGCAAGCTCTCCTTCGGTGATGGTGGGGAGGAAGTTTATGGGAGAGGGGCAGTGGTCAGCTACATGAAGGGGTTGTGGTGGCTGAGCAGAGAAGACTTGCCTTATTAGGTCGATTTTTTCTTGGAAATAGGTGGCAAAGTCTTCTGCAGAAATGAGGGAGGTTGGAGGGGGCATCTGTGTGTTATCCACGTGTCATCCGCGTATCTTCCACATGTCATCTGCGTGTCATCTGTGTCAACCGTGTGTCATCCACGTGTCATCTGTGTGTCATGCACGTGTCATCCGTGTGCCATCCGTGTGCCATCCGTGTGCCATCCGTGTGTCATCCGTGTGTCATCCGTGTGTCATCCGCGTGTCATCCACATATCCTCTGAGTGTCATCCGCGTGTCATCTGTATGTCATCCACGTGTGATCCGCGTGTCATCTGTGTGTCATCCGTGTGTTATCCGCCTGTCATCTGTGTGTCATCTGTGTGTTATCCACGTGTCATCCGCGTATCTTCCACATGTCATCTGCATGTCATCTGTGTCAACCGTGTGTCATCCACGTGTCATCTGTATGTCATCCACGTGTGATCCGTGTGTCATCCGTGTGCCATCCGTGTGTCATCCGTGTGTCATCCGTGTGTCATCTGTGTGTCATCCGTGTGTCATCCGTGTGTCATCCGTGTGTCATCCGTGTGTCATCTGTGTGTCATCTGTGTGTCATCCGTGTGTCATCCGTGTGTCATCCGTGTGTCATCCACGTGTCATCCACGTGTCATCCACGTGTCATCCACGTGTCATCCGTGTGTGATCCGTGTGTCATCTGTGTGTCATCTGTGTCATCTGTGTGTCATCTGTGTGTCATGCACGTGTCATCTGTGTGTCATGCACGTGTCATCCGTGTGTCATCTGTGTGTCATCCGTGTGTCATCCGTGTGTCATCCGTGTGTCATCCACGTGTCATTCGTGTGTGATCTGTGTGTGATCCGTGTGTCATCTGTGTGTCATCCACGTGTCATCCGTGTGTCATCCGTGTGTCATCCGTGTGTCATCTGTGTGTCATCCATGTGTCATCCGTGTGTCATCCGTATGTCATCCACGTGTCATCCACGTGTCATTCGTGTGTCATTCGTGTGTGATCCGTGTGTGATCCGTGTGTCATCTGTGTGTCATCTGTGTGTCATCCACGTGTCATTCGTCTGTCATCCGTGTGTCATCTGTGTGTCATCCGTGTGTCATCCGTGTGTCATCCACGTGTCATCCACGTGTCATTCGTGTGTGATCCGTGTGTCATCTGTGTGTTATCCGCGTGTCAGCCGTGTTTTTCCAGTATGGATCTAAAAATTGAAATTTCAAAACTTCTGATACTTTGAATGATAAACACGTGCAGCACACGGACCGTACACTGCGCTGTACGTGTTTACACCGACACGCTACGATATCGTTAATGATTTATCGTCGGGGTCACGGTGTTTGTGACGCACATCCGGCGTCATTAACGATATCGCAGTGTGTGACACTAATGTGTGACTTAAAACGATCGCAAAAGCGGCCAAAATCGTTTTCCGTGGAGAGGTCGTCCTAAAACAAAAAATCGTTCACCTCTCATTAGCGATGTTGTGCCTCATTCCTGCGGCAGCGCACATCATTGTGTGTGACACCGCGGGAGCGAGGAACATCTCCTTACCTGCCGCTCATCTCCGCCCCTCCACTTTTATTGGCTGGCCGCTTAGTGACGTCGCAGTGACGTCGCGGTGACGCCGAACGCACCTCCCCTTTGAAGGAGGGATTGTTTGGCGGTCACCGCGACGTCACCGAGCAGGTATGTGCGTGTGACGCTGCCGTAGCGATAATGTTCACTATGGCAGCAATCACAAGATATCGCGTGTGCGACGGGGGCGGGGACTATCACGCTCGACATTGCTAGCAATTGCTAGCGATGTCGCAACGTGTAAAGTGCCCCTTAAGGCCGCTTTACACGCTACGAGATTGCTAAAGCGATGTCGTTGGGGTCATGGAATTTGTGACGCACATCCGGCCGCTTTAGCAATGTCGTTGCGTGTGACACCTATGAGCGATTTTGAATTGTTGCAAAAACGTTCAAAATCGCTAATTGGTGACATCCCCCCTATTACGAAATATCGTTGTTGCTGCAGTAACGATGTAGTTCCTCGTTGCTGAGGCACCACACATCGCTATGTGCGACACCGCAGGAACGACGAACTGCAACTTACCTGTGGCCGGCAATAAGGAAGGAAGGAGGTGGGCGGCATGTTCCGGCCGCTCATCTCCGCCCCTCCGCTTCTATTTGGCGGCAGTTCAGTGACGCTGCTGTGACTTCGCTGTGACGCTGAACGTACCTCCCCCTTAGAAAGGAGGTGGATCGCTGGTCACAGCGACGTCGCAGGGCAGGTAACTGCGTGTGACGCTGCCGCAGCGATAATGTTCTCTATGGCAGCAATCACCACATCTCAGCCGTGCGATGGGGGCGGGGACTATCGCGCTCGACATCACTAGCATCAGCTAGCGATGTCACAGTGTGCAAAGCGGCCTTTAGACTTGTACTGACCATCGTCATCCTCACTGCCAGGAAAAGCGGACATGTGAATGCGGCCATAGAGTAAATAGAATAATCTATAGGGAGGAGATTCACCAAATGCCTGGAAATAGGAAGATTGCACAGGATGGCGGTGTAAGAGGGTCAGGCTAAGTGTGGGGGTCCTGGTGATGCCACAGTGGCTGGTAATATTATGTAGGCACTATATTGCAGTATTATGTGGGCACTATATTGCAGTATTATGTGGGCACTATATTGCAGTATTATGTGGGCACTATATTGCAGTATTATGTGGGCACTATATTGCAGTATTATGTGGGCACTACATTGCAGTATTATGTGGGCACTATATTGCAGTATTATGTGGGCACTACATTGCAGTATTGTGTGGGCACTATATTGCAGTATTATGTGGGCACTATATTGCAGTATTATGTAGGCACTATATTGCAGTATTATGTGGGCACTATATTGCAGTATTATATGGGCACTATACGGCAGTATTATGTAGGCACTATATTGCAGTATTATGTAGGCACTATATTGCAGTATTATGTAGGCACTATATTGCAGTATTATGTGGGTACTATATTGCAGTATTAGGTGGGCACTATATTGCAGTATTATGTAGGCACTATGTTGGAGTATTATGTGGACACCATATGGTTGTACACATTATATATAGGTCCTACACGTAATTTCACTCATTTAAGACTAGAGTTGAGCGCGGTTCGCGGTTCGAGGTTCTCCAGTTCGCGGCTCGAGTGATTTTGGGGGCTGTTCTAGATCGAACTAGAAATCGAGCTTTTTGCTAAAGCTCGATAGTTCTAGATACGTTCGAGAACGGTTCTAGCAGCAAAAAACCCAGCTAATTCCTAGCTGGCTTTCCGCTGTAATAGTGTCTTCCTTCCCTAAGCGCGCGCGTGTAGTGGGGCGGGCCAGCATGTCAGCCAATCCCAGACACACACACAGCTAAGTGGACTTTTAGCCAGAGAAGCAGCGGCATGTGTGATAGGATGTCCATGTCACATGTCCCTGCATTATAAAAACGGACATTTTCCTCCAGCACGCCATTATCTCTTCTGCGTCCTTGGTGTCAGTCACCGCTGGCGCAGTGCCTATCTCCGATACTGCTGTGTACGCGCTATACACAGCGCTATACAGAATAGGGATAGCACTTTCTATCAGTCCTTTTAAGGGCTCGTACCGGCAGGGTCAGAGCCATAGGTGACAGGTCCTGAAAACAGTTTAACAGCTACACAAGATGACAGCGTCTGTGTAGCTAAGGTCAGGGATTTCCTCGCTGCATTTCCCCATTAGGAGGGATAGAAAGGCAGGCTTCCATTCCTCTACCCAGACCCACAACCCTGCCACTGTACCCTCCTGTCCTCTGCACACTCCAACTCATTGTTACTAAGCCATTATACTAGCAAACACTGAGTGAACTTAGTGGCATCCTAAACGTGGCTATTGGACTTCTGTATAGTCCCACTGGTGCAAACCTATGTGCAGCACGTCTGCCTGCATTGCACACTCCTACTCATTGTAACTAAGCCATTATACTAGCAAACACTGAGTGAACTTAGTGGCATCCTAAACGTGGCTGTTGGACTTCTGTATCGTCCCACAAGTGCACAGATATTTGCAGCACGTCTGCCTGCATTGCACACTCCTACTCATTGTTACTAAGCCATTATACTAGCAAACACTGCTGCCAGTTTAAGGGCCATTGTTTCATTGTCCGGGATAGTTATTGTTGTTTATTCTGCTGTTAATAAAGCTAGACCACCGCTGCAATCTACACCACCTCTCAATTTTTACTACCACATTTTAAGTGCACAATCTTGTCGCAATCAAAATGAGTGGCAAAATGACAGATGCTGGTGGAAAGGGGAAGAGGCGTGTTGGAAAAGGAAAAAAAGGGTTTGTCCTTGGGGAAGGTGGCAAAGCTCCATTAACATCTGCTGAAGATAGACCATCTACCAGCAAAAGTAAGATGTCTACTACTTACCGTGGACAATCCGATGTGCTCCCTTTTTTACGGACACGAACAACTGGAACAAAGGTAGATGATGGCCAAAAAAGGAAATTGCTTGAATGGATCTCAAGTGGTCCAACAAGTGCCCTCTCCGCCACCTCAACTACCGCATCCAAAAAACACCAGTCCTCTGAGTTGTCAGCCCAATCACACTTGCATTCTCCCAGCTCTGAAGTCTCCATCCGCCCTGCACAGTATGGTGGAACTGAGATGGCTGAGTCTGCAGAGCTGTTCAGTCACACTATAGCCTGGGAATCAGAGGTGTGCTCCCAAGCTACAATGAGTACAGACCAGGAAATGGTCTGCGGTGATGCCTAGAACCTTTGTGACTCTGATTCAGGCCGTGATGACCAAGTTTCTGAGCATAATGTTGACCCTTTTTCACAAACTGTAACACCTGTTGTTATAGACAATGAGGAACATACTGATGACGATGAGACGCAGATACCAGATTGGGATGATAACTTAAATATTCGGTCAGGGCAAAAAGAGGCTCGGTCTGAGGGTGAGGGGAGTGCAAACACAACAATTGATGAGGAAGTTCTAGATCCCACCTACTGTCAACCCACAGTCAGGCACTCGAGGAGGTCAACAGAGGCGGTGGAGGAGGATGCAACTGACAACGAAGTTACCTTGCGCCTTCCTGGACAGAGTCGGAGCACTGGTAGCACGTCTACAACTGCATCCTCAGCCACCACTCTGGCTCTGAGCACTAGTCGGGGGGGCTCAGCAGGTCGCATGCCCTCTAAGCCTTGCCTAGCCTGGACCTTTTTTGACATAGCAAAAGATCGGCCAAATTATGTGATCTGTAAAATTTGTCGTGATTCTGTTAGTAGAGGGCAAAACCTCAGCAGTTTGACAACTTCTTCCATGAATCGTCACATGAATAAATATCATATGTCCCAGTGGGAAGCTCACCGTGCTGCAATGCGGCCTAGCGGAGCGAACCATCCACCGCCTGCCCCTTCCAGTGCATCCGCGCGCTCTTCATCTTCTAGGACTGTGGGGACAGCTGTCACACCTGGTTTTCCACGCACAACTTCCACCACTGTAACCGCAACAGGCAGTTTGCTTGGTAGGTCGTCAGTTGGTTTGGAAGGGGAAACAAGGGAGTGTGTACAGCTCTCTCAGACATCGATAGCACCAATGTTGGATGAAGGCAACATCATGTCTCCGGACTGCACTTTCCTCACAAACCTGCATTTTTCCAGGAACACCCTACTCAACACCGTCTACACACAGCAGCCAGATCTCTGTCCCTCAGATGGGGTCAAATAAAAGGCCACTTCCTGCGACCCATGACAAAGCGAAGAGGTTGACTTTATCCCTCTGTAAGCTCTTGGCTACCGAAATGCTGCCTTTCCGCCTGGTGAACACACAGGATTTTAGAGACCTTATGTCCGTCGCAGTGCCCCAGTACCAGATGCCCAGTCGCCACTACTTCTCTAAGAAAGGTGTGCCCGCGCTACACCAGCATGTTGCACACATCACCGCTTCCTTGAGAAACTCTGTGTGAACGGGTGCATTTCACCACCGATACTTGGACCAGTAAGCATGGACAGGGACGTTACATGTCGCTGACTGGGCACTGGGTAACTATGGTGATAGATGGTGAAGGGTCTGCTGCACAAGTCTTGCCGTCCCCACGACTTGTGTGTCAATTTTATGTCTGTCCAAGTTCCGCCACAGCTTCTGCATCCTCCACCTCATCTGGGTCCTCCACCTCCGCCCCAAGCCTGCCTGATCAGGCCACCAGCGTTCTCACTGCGCAGAAGGAATCACGCACCCCTCATTACTATGCTGGCAGCAGAGCGCAACGGCATCAGGCGGTCTTTAGCTTGACATGTCTTGGAAATAGGAGTCACACAGCGGCTGAGTTGTGGGCAGCTCTGGAGACTGAGTTTAAAAAATGGTTGTCTCCACTCAACCTGCAGCCTGGTAAGGCCGTGTGCGACAATGCTGGAAACCTGGGTGCGGCCCTTCGCCTGGGCAAGGTGACACACGTGCCTTGTATGGCTCACGTGTTGAACCTTGTTGTCCAGAAATTTTTAGCACACTATCCCGGCCTAGATGGCCTTCTGAACAGGGCACGAAAACTGTCTGCTCACTTCCGCCGTTCAAGCGCCGCAGCTGAGCGACTTGCATCGCTCCAGAAGTCTTTCGGCCTGCTGGTTCATTGCCTGAAATGCGATGTGACGACACGCTGGAATTCAACTCTCCACATGTTACAGCGACTGTGGCAGCACCGCCGAGCCCTGGTGCAATACGTCATGACGTATAGCCTGGGCCAACGAGATGCAGAGGTGGGGCAGATCACCCTGATGGAGTGGTCTCAGATCAAGGACCTATGCACCCTTCTGCACAGTTTCGACATGGCGACGAATATGTTTAGCGCTGACAATGCCATTATCAGCATGACGATTCCAGTCATTTACATGCTGGAGCAGACGCTAAACACTATTCGGAGTCAGGGGGTGGGACAACAGGAAGGGGAGGAACTACAGGAGGATTCATATGCGCAAGGGACAACAACATCACCAAGGTCCAGACGTTCATCATCACCAACGCGGCAGGCATGGGACCATGGGGGACAGGGATCAACAAGGGTGCATGGTAGCAAGCAAAATGTTGAGGAAGGTGCAGGAGAACATGAAGAAATGGAGGACGAGCTGTCCATGGACATGGAAGACTCAGCGGATGAGGGAGACCTTGGTCAAATTTCAGTTGAAAGAGGTTGGGGGGAGATGTCAGAGGAAGAAAGAACGGTTAGCACCTCTATGCCACAAACACAGCGTGGACTTGGTCCGCATGGCTGCGCCAGACACATGAGTGCCTTCTTTTTGCACTACCTCCAACATGACCCTCGTATTGTCAAAATTAGAAGTGATGATGACTACTGGCTTGCCACACTATTAGATCCCCGGTACAAGTCCAAATTTTGTGACATAATTCCAGCCATAGAAAGGGACGCACGTATGCAGGAGTATCAGCAGAAGCCATAGAAAGGGACGCACGTATGCAGGAGTATCAGCAGAAGCCATAGAAAGGGACGCACATATGCAGGAGTATCAGCAGAAGCCATAGAAAGGGACGCACGTATGCAGGAGTGTCAGCAGAAGCCATAGAAAGGGACGCACGTATGCAGGAGTATCAGCAGAAGCCATAGAAAGGGACGCACGTGTGCAGGAGTATCAGCAGAAGCCATAGAAAGGGACGCACGTATGCAGGAGTATCAGCAGAAGCCATAGAAAGGGACGCACGTATGCAGGAGTATCAGCAGAAGCCATAGAGAGGGACGCACGTATGCAGGAGTATCAGCAGAAGCCATAGAAAGGGACGCACGTATGCAGGAGTATCAGCAGAAGCCATAGAAAGGGACGCACGTATGCAGGAGTATCAGCAGAAGCCATAGAAAGGGACGCACGTATGCAGGAGTATCAGCAGAAGCCATAGAGAGGGACGCACGTATGCAGGAGTATCAGCAGAAGCCATAGAGAGGGACGCACGTATGCAGGAGTATCAGCAGAAGCCATAGAAATGGACGCACGTATGCAGGAGTATCAGGAGAAGCCATAGAAAGGGACGCACGTATGCAGGAGTATCAGCAGAAGCCATAGAAAGGGACGCACGTATGCAGGAGTATCAGCAGAAGCCATAGAAAGGGACGCACGTATGCAGGAGTATCAGCAGAAGCCATAGAAAGGGACGCACGTATGCAGGAGTATCAGCAGAAGCCATAGAAAGGGACGCACGTATGCAGGAGTATCAGCAGAAGCCATAGAAAGGGACGCACGTATGCAGGAGTATCAGCAGAAGCCATAGAAAGGGACGCACGTATGCAGGAGTATCAGCAGAAGCCATAGAAAGGGACGCACGTATGCAGGAGTATCAGCAGAAGCCATAGAAAGGGACGCACGTATGCAGGAGTATCAGCAGAAGCCATAGAAAGGGACGCACGTATGCAGGAGTGTCAGCAGAAGCCATAGAAAGGGACGCACGTATGCAGGAGTATCAGCAGAAGCCATAGAAAGGGACGCACGTATGCAGGAGTATCAGCAGAAGCCATAGAAAGGGACGCACGTATGCAGGAGTATCAGCAGAAGCCATAGAAAGGGACGCACGTATGCAGGAGTATCAGCAGAAGCCATAGAAAGGGACGCACGTATGCAGGAGTATCAGCAGAAGCCATAGAAAGGGACGCACGTATGCAGGAGTATCAGCAGAAGCCATAGAAAGGGACGCACGTATGCAGGAGTATCAGCAGAAGCCATAGAAAGGGACGCACGTATGCAGGAGTATCAGCAGAAGCCATAGAAAGGGACGCACGTATGCAGGAGTATCAGCAGAAGCCATAGAAAGGGACGCACGTATGCAGGAGTATCAGCAGAAGCCATAGAAAGGGACGCACGTATGCAGGAGTATCAGCAGAAGCCATAGAAAGGGACGCACGTATGCAGGAGTATCAGCAGAAGCCATAGAAAGGGACGCACGTATGCAGGAGTATCAGCAGAAGCCATAGAAAGGGACGCACGTATGCAGGAGTATCAGCAGAAGCCATAGAAAGGGACGCACGTATGCAGGAGTATCAGCAGAAGCCATAGAAAGGGACGCACGTATGCAGGAGTATCAGCAGAAGCCATAGAAAGGGACGCACGTATGCAGGAGTATCAGCAGAAGCCATAGAAAGGGACGCACGTATGCAGGAGTATCAGCAGAAGCCATAGAAAGGGACGCACGTATGCAGGAGTATCAGCAGAAGCCATAGAAAGGGACGCACGTATGCAGGAGTATCAGCAGAAGCCATAGAAAGGGACGCACGTATGCAGGAGTATCAGCAGAAGCCATAGAAAGGGACGCACGTATGCAGGAGTATCAGCAGAAGCCATAGAAAGGGACGCACGTATGCAGGAGTATCAGCAGAAGCCATAGAAAGGGACGCACGTATGCAGGAGTATCAGCAGAAGCCATAGAAAGGGACGCACGTATGCAGGAGTATCAGCAGAAGCCATAGAAAGGGACGCACGTATGCAGGAGTATCAGCAGAAGCCATAGAAAGGGACGCACGTATGCAGGAGTATCAGCAGAAGCCATAGAAAGGGACGCACGTATGCAGGAGTATCAGCAGAAGCCATAGAAAGGGACGCATGTATGCAGGAGTATCAGCAGAAGCCATAGAAAGGGACGCACGTATGCAGGAGTATCAGCAGAAGCCATAGAGAGGGACGCACGTATGCAGGAGTATCAGCAGAAGCCATAGAAAGGGACGCACGTATGCAGGAGTATCAGCAGAAGCCATAGAAAGGGACGCACGTGTGCAGGAGTATCAGCAGAAGCCATAGAAAGGGACGCACGTATGCAGGAGTATCAGCAGAAGCCATAGAAAGGGACGCACGTATGCAGGAGTATCAGCAGAAGCCATAGAAAGGGACGCACGTATGCAGGAGTATCAGCAGAAGCCATAGAAAGGGACGCACGTATGCAGGAGTATCAGCAGAAGCCATAGAAAGGGACGCACGTATGCAGGAGTATCAGCAGAAGCCATAGAAAGGGACGCACGTATGCAGGAGTATCAGCAGAAGCCATAGAAAGGGCCGCACGTATGCAGGAGTATCAGCAGAAGCCATAGAAAGGGACGCACGTATGCAGGAGTATCAGCAGAAGCCATAGAAAGGGACGCACGTATGCAGGAGTATCAGCAGAAGCCATAGAGAGGGACGCACGTATGCAGGAGTATCAGCAGAAGCCATAGAAAGGGACGCACGTATGCAGGAGTATCAGCAGAAGCCATAGAGAGGGACGCACGTATGCAGGAGTATCAGCAGAAGCTGTTACTCGATCTTAGCTCGGCTTTTCCACCAAACAACCGTGCAGGTGCCGGGAGTGATTCTCCCAGTTGTAACTTGACAAATATGGGACGGTCTCGTCATCTTCAACAGTCTACCCGTACCAGTAGGACCGTATCTGGTGCTGGGAACAGCAATTTTATGGAATCTTTTTATAATTTTTTTTAGACCCTCCTTTGCAAGGCCACCAGAGACAACAAGTCTGACACATAGTCACCGGCTGGAGAGGATGATACAGGAGTATCTCCAAATGAACATCGATGCCATGACTGTGCAACTGGAGCCTTGCTCATTTTGGGCTTCAAATCTAGAAAAATGGCCAGAGCTCTCCACTTACGCCTTGGAGATTTTGTCGTGTGCAGCTGCCAGCGTTGTCTCTGAACGTGTATTCAGTGCTGCTGGGTGTGTGCTGACAGATAAGCGCACGCGTCTGTCCAGTGACAATGTGGACAGACTGACGTTCATCAAAATGAACAAGTCATGGATCCAGAAGGAATTTACTACCCCTGTGTCATCCTGGGGAGAGTAAATGCTTGTGGATTTGGAATGTGCTTGATGCAAATCAAAACATCCTGTTTGCAACTAGGGCACAAGTGCTGCCACTGAAGGGGTGGGTGTGTGTGGCCCAATTTTTGGAAAAAAGGGAGACTCCGCTTGGAGTCACCTTGCGGTGTTTTACATGATTTTAGAAGGGCGTGCCATGCCTATATCTGTGTCTCCTCCTCTTTTTCCTTGTCCAGCTGTTTTGTTTTCGCATGAGTATATGTCCTTGTCACTTTCCCATGTGTTTGTGTTGTGTTGTGAGTTGTTTGTCACCTTTTGGACACCTTTGAGGGTGTTTTCTAGGTGTTTTTATGTGTTTGTGATTGCCTGCCATTGTTTCCTATGCGGTTCGAGTTCGGTTCATCGAACGTTCGCCAAACTGAACTCGAACGAGACCTCCGTTCGACGAACCGAACTCGAGCCGAACCACGGCTGGTTCGCTCATCTCTATTTAAGACCCCCGTGCACAAAAAATGAGGTTTGGCTGAGCCCGCTGACTGTAATAGGATTGTTGGAGCGCCTGTTGTGTGTGTGTGAGGCTCCCGACTCCCCCTCATGAGATGATGTAGATGGGGTTTGGGCTGTTGGGATTTCATGGTCCTATCCATCATTTTCTGGGTAGATCAGCCCCCAGCCAAATCATTTCTCCCCACAGGACGTATCTGCACCCTGGAACTCCCCGTGTGCTCCAGTGTATGGGAACGGCCACCTCGTATCTGCACCCCCCCGCACGCTCCGGTGTATGGGGACGGCCACCTCGTATCTGCACCCTGGACCCCCCCATGCGCTCCAGTGTATGGGAACAGCCACCTCGTATCTGCACCCCAGACCCCCCCGCACGCTCCGGTGTATGGGGACGGCCTCCTCGTATTTGCACCCTGGGCCCCCCCCATGTGCTCCGGTGTATGGGGACAGCCTCCTCGTATCTGTACCCTGGACCCCCCCGTGTGCTCCGGTGTATGGGGATGGCCTCCTTGTATCTGCACCCCAGATCCCCCCATGCGCTCCGGTGTATGGGGACGGCCACCTCATATCTGCACCCTGGAACTCCCCGTGTGCTCCGGTGTATGGGGACGGCCACCTCGTATCTGCACCCTGGACCCCCCCATGCGCTCCAGTGTATGGGGACGGCTTCCTCGTATCTGCACCCCAGACCCCCGTGTGCTCCGGTGTATGGGGACGGCCGCCTCATATCTGCCCCCAGACCCCCCCACGCACTCCGGTGTATGAGGACGGCCGCCTCGTATCTGCACCCTGGACTCCCCATGTGCTCCGGTGTATGGGGACGGCTGCCTCGTATCTGCACCCTGAACTCCCCATGTGTTCCGGTGTATGGGGACGGCCGCCTCGTATCTGCACCCCAAACCCCCCTGCACGCTCCAGTGTATGGGGACAGCTGCCACATATCTGCACTCCAGACCCCCCCGCACACTCCAGTGTCTCGTATCTGCACCCTGGACTCCGTATGGGGACGGCTGCCTCGTATCTGCACCCTGGACCCCCCCATGTGCTCCGGTGTATGAGGACGGCTGCCTCGTATCTGCACCCTGGACTCCCCATGTGCTCCGGTGTATGAGGACGGCTGCCTCGTATCTGCACCCTGGACTCCCCATGTGCTCCGGTGTATGGGGACGGCCGCCTCGTATCTGCACCCCAAACCCCCCTGCACGCTCCAGTGTATGGGGACAGCTGCCACATATCTGCACTCCAGACCCCCCCGCACGCTCCAGTGTCTCGTATCTGCACCCTGGACTCCGTATGGGGACGGCTGCCTCGTATCTGCACCCTGGACCCCCCCATGTGCTCCGGTGTATGAGGACGGCCACCTTGTATCTGCACCCTGGACCCCCCATGTGCTCCGGTGTATGAGGACGGCCACCTTGTATCTGCACCCTGGACCCCCCCATGTGCTCCGGTGTATGAGGACGGCCACCTTGTATCTGCACCCTGGACCCCCCCATGTGCTCCGGTGTATGGGGACGGCCGCCTCGTATCTGCACCCTGGACCCCCATGTGCTCCGGTGTATGGGGACGGCCGCCTCGTATCTGCACCCTGGACCCACCCATGTGCTCCGGTGTATGAGGACGGCTGCCTTGTGTGTATGGCAGATTAACCCTCGGTGGTCAGGAGTTCTCTGCACATTTTCGGCCCGTCTCTCATTAATGGCTGGGCGTCGGCTGGAGGTGCAGTATTTGCTGTTCTGTGGCTCTCCGCAGTGTGCTCCGGTGTATGGGGACGGCCACCTCGTATCTGCACCCTGGACCCCCCCATGTGCTCCGGTGTATGGGGACGGCCGCCTTGTATCTGCACCCTGGACCCCCCCATGTGCTCCGGTGTATGAGGACGGCTGCCTTGTATCTGCATCCCAGACCCCCCCATGTGCTCCGGTGTATGAGGACGGCTGCCTTGTATCTGCACCCTGGACCCCCCCATGTGCTCCGGTGTATGGGGACGGCCGCCTCGTCTCTGCACCCTGGACCCCCCCATGTGCTCCGGTGTATGGGGACGGCTGCCTCGTATCTGCACCCCAAACCCCCCTGCACGCTCCAGTGTATGGGGACAGTTGCCACGTATCTGCACTCCAGACCCCCCCGCACGCTCCAGTGTATGGGGACGGCCGCCTCGTATCTGCACCCCAACCCCCCCCCCCGCACGCTCCAGTGTATGGGGACGGCCACCTCGTATCTGCACCCCAGAACCCCGTGTGCTCCGGTGTATGGGGACGGCCGCCTCGTATCTGCACTCCAGACCCCCCCGCACGCTCCAGTGTATGGAGACGGCCGCCTCGTATCTGCATCCCAGACCCCCCCCATGTGCTCCGGTGTATGAGGACGGCTGCCTTGTATCTGCACCCTGGACCCCCCCATTTGCTCCGGTGTATGAGGACGGCTGCCCTGTATCTGCACCCTGGACCCCCCCATGTGCTCCGGTGTATGGGGACGGCCGCCTTGTATCTGCACCCTGGACCCCCCATGTGCTCCGGTGTATAAGGACGGCCACCTTGTATCTGCACCCTGGACCCCCCCATGTGCTCTGGTGTATGGGGACGGCCGCCTTGTATCTGCACCCTGGACCCCCCCATGTGCTCCGGTCTATGGAGACGGCCGCCTTGTATCTGCATCCCAGACCCCCCCATGTGCTCCGGTGTATGAGGACGGCTGCCTTGTATCTGCATCCCAGACCCCCCCATGTGCTCCGGTGTATGAGGACGGCTGCCTTGTATCTGCACCCTGGACCCCCCCCCATGTGCTCCGGTGTATGGGGACGGCCGCCTTGTATCTGCACCCTGGACCCCCCCATGTGCTCCGGTGTATGGGGACGGCCGCCTCGTCTCTGCACCCTGGACCCCCCCATGTGCTCCGGTGTATGGGGACAGCCGCCTCGTCTCTGCACCCTGGACCCCCCCATGTGCTCCGGTGTATGAGGACGGCCACCTTGTATCAGCACCCTGGACCCCCCCATGTGCTCCGGTGTATGGGGACGGCCACCTCGTATCTGCACCCTGGACCCCCCCATGCGCCCCAGTGTATGGGGACGACCGCCTCGTATCTGCACCCTGGACCCCCCCATGTGCTCTGGTGTATGGGGACGGCCGCCTTGTATCTGCACCCTGGACCCCCCCATGTGCTCCGGTGTATGAGGACGGCCACCTTGTATCTGCACCCTGGACCCCCCCATGTGCTCCGGTGTATGGGGACGGCCGCCTCGTATCTGCACCCCAGACCCCCCCATGTGCTCCAGTGTATGAGGACGGCTGCCTTGTATCTGCACCCTGGACCCCCCCATGTGCTCCGGTGTATGAGGACGGCTGCCTTGTATCTGCACCCTGGACCCCCCCATGTGCTCCGGTGTATGAGGACGGCCACCTTGTATCTGCACCCTGGACCCCCCATGTGCTCCGGTGTATGGGGACGGCCGCCTCGTATCTGCACCCTGGACCCCCCCCATGTGCTCCGGTGTATGGGGACGGCCGCCTCGTATCTGCACCCTGGACCCCCCCATGTGCTCCGGTGTATGGGGACGGCCGCCTCGTATCTGCACCCTGGACCCCCCATGTGCTCCGGTGTATGGGGACGGCCGCCTCGTATCTGCACCCCAGACCCCCCCATGTGCTCCGGTGTATGAGGACGGCCGCCTCGTATCTGCACCCTGGACCCCCCATGTGCTCCGGTGTATGGGGACGGCCGCCTCGTATCTGCACCCCAGACCCCCCCATGTGCTCCGGTGTATGAGGACGGCCGCCTCGTATCTGCACCCCAGACCCCCCCATGTGCTCCGGTGTATGAGGACGGCTGCCTTGTGTGTATGGCAGATTAACCCTCGGTGGTCAGGAGTTCTCTGCACATTTTCGGCCCGTCTCTCATTAATGGCTGGGCGCCGGCTGGAGGTGCAGTATTTGCTGTTCTGTGGCTCTCCGCAGTTTGGCGGTGGAGCGGTTTGTTGTCGCAGCGGCTCCTCCACCCTCCTTGTTAGCGGCACTTAATGAACTCCTTGACGAGTCATTGACAGCTTTTAAATGAGTTCAGAAACTCCTAATTAATAGCCGGTATCGGCAGCATATAATTATGTTATGTTCTGCTAATATGGAAATGCAATCCCACTGAGCCGTGGAGGCTGCAAACACAAATAAAGCCGGTGGCTGGAGGCCAGGGACGGCGGCGGCGGCGGCGGAGCCATTTACCGGCCCAGGAACCAGAAACTTCACATTCAGCTCCTCCGGAGCCGCTCGCCACCCATTCACTGCCAAATCCCCGCGCACACGGCCGGCTATAGTGTATGAGAGTCTGTGTACGCTGCATAAATGAGTACACCCCAATATGTCAGAAATCCTTCTGCTTCCTCTCAGGATGCACATTTTCTAGAGGATGCATAATACTCCCACAAATGTCGGCCATTGATTGAAAACAAGATTTGTTCTTTTGCAAGTCATTGTATTATCAAATTAATTCAAGATCATGTTCCAAAAATGAGTACACCCCAATGAAAGTCTGAGGAGGAAAGCTAAAGTTTAGACTAAAATTGTACTGAATAAGAATTCACCCCCAGGACATGCAATGGCACCACATGGAAGAGAAATGTCACAAGACCCGAGGAAGAAAATCATCTCTGCATACAAGAAAATAGACGGCTCCAAGGAGATCACAAAGCTTCACGTATCAGTGAGAACCTGGCGCAAAAGATGGAGCCGCAGAGTCTCACAGAGGAGTCCGGAGACCACAGAGGCCACCACCGAAACAGGAGCGTCTGACAGAGACGTCCGGAGACCACAGAGGCCACCACCAAAACAGGAGCATCTGACAGAGACGTCCGGAGACCACAGAGGCCACCACCAAAACAGGAGCATCTGACAGAGGAGTCCGGAGACCACAGAGGCCACCACCGAAACAGGAGCGTCTGACAGAGACGTATGGAGACCACAGAGGCCACCACCAAAACAGGAGTGTCTGACAGAGACGTCTGGAGACCACAGAGGCCACCACCAAAACAGGAGCGTCTGACAAAGACGTCCGGAGACCACAGGGGTCACCACTGAAACAGGAGTGTCTGACAGAGACGTCCGGAGACCACAGAGGCCACCACCGAAACAGGAGCGTCTGACAGAGACGTCCGGAGACCACAGAGGCCACCACCGAAACAGGAGCGTCTGACAGAGACGTCCGGAGACCACAGAGGCCACCACCGAAACAGGAGCGTCTGACAGAGACGTCCGGAGACCACAGAGGCCACCACCAAAACAGGAGCATCTGACAGAGACGTCCGGAGACCACAGAGGCCACCACCAAAACAGGAGCGTCTGACAGAGACGTCCGGAGACCACAGAGGCCACCACCAAAACAGGAGCGCCTGACAGAGACGTCCGGAGACCACAGAGGCCACCACCAAAACAGGAGCATCTGACAGAGACGTCCGGAGACCACAGAGGCCACCACCGAAACAGGAGCGTCTGACAGAGACGTCCGGAGACCACAGAGGGCACCACCAAAACAGGAGCGTCTGACAGAGACGTCCGGAGACCACAGGGGTCACCACTGAAACAGGAGTGTCTGACAGAGAAGTCCGGAGACCACAGAGGCCACCACCGAAACGAGAGCATCTGTCAGAAATGTACGGAGATCACAGAGGCCACCACCGAAACAGGAGTGTCTGACAGAGACGTACGGAGACCACAGAGGCCACCACCGAAACAGGAGCATCTGAAAGAGACGTACAGAGACCACAGAGGCCACCACCGAAAGAGGAGCATCTGACAGAGACGTCCGGAGACCACAGAGGCCACCACCAAAACAGGAGCATCTGACAGAGACGTCCGGAGACCACAGAGGCCACCACCAAAACAGGAGCGTCTGACAGAGACGTCCGGAGACCACGGAAACCACCACCGAAACAGCAGCATCTGACAGAGACGTCCGGAGACCACAGAGGCCACCACCAAAACAGGAGTGTCTGACTGACATACGGAGACCACAGAGATCACCACCGAAACGGCAGCATCTGACAGAGACGTCCGGAGACCACAGGGGTCACCACTGAAACAGGAGTGTCTGACAGAGACGTCCAGAGACCATGGAGGTCACCACCGAAACAGTGGCATCTGACAGAGATGTCCGGAGACCACGGAAGTCACCACTGAAACACGAGTGTCTGACAGAGATGTCCGGCCACAGAGATCACCTCCGAAACAGGAGCATCTGACAGAGACGTACGGAGACCACGGAAGTCACCACTGAAACACGAGTGTCTGACAGATATATGCGGAGACCACGGAGGCCACCACCGAAACGGGAGCATCTGTCAGAAACGTACGGAGATCACAGAGGCCACCACCGAAACAGGAGCATCTGACAGAGACGTACAGAGACCACAGAGGCCACCACCGAAACAGGAGCATCTCACAGAGACGTAGGGAGACCACAGAGGCCACCACCGAAACAGGAGTGTCTGACAGAGACGTACAGAGACCACGGAGGACACCACGGAAACAAGAGCATCTGACAGAGACATACGGAGACCACAGAGGTCACCACCGAAACATGACTGTCTGCTGGTGAAACGATCGGAGTCCTTATGTGTGTACATGAGCTGCTGGTGTCGAAGGCACATGAGCTGCCAGTATGGCAATATAGTAGTGTTGCACTTTGTGGCAGTATAGTAGTGTTGTACTGTGTGGCAGTATAGTAGTATTGCATTGTGTGTCAGTATAGTAACGCCGCACTGTGTGGTGGTATAGTAGTGTTGCACTGTGTGGCAGTATAGTAGTGTTGCACTGTATAGCACTATAGTAACGTTGCACTGTATGGCACTATAGTAACGTTGCACTGTGTGGCAGTATAGTAGTGTTGCACTGTATGGCACTATAGTAACGTTGCACTGTGTGGCAGTATTATTTGTCCCGCAGGTGGCAGATAGTTCTCATATTTGATGTGTGACCCCTCTATTCTTTCTCGCTGCCCCTCTGACTGTCGGGGGTCACGTCTTCCTCCTCCGCTCTGGATTTTGGCGGTTTTTGTGGTAGAGGCAGAACAATGTCACATTCAGGGAGGACAGTGAATTTCTGACTCATGTCCAGAAATATGAGGCATTGCTGTAATGTTACAGAATGCGGGGGTCCGGGAGTCAGCAGCGAGGGTCCGGCGAGCGGAACGCACAAATCCCGTCTGACGCCCATTATCGCAGCTTGACAAGCAGCCGGATTACGGCCGGATTTATGTGCTCAGGAATTCAGCTCTGCGCTTGTTCTTGTGTTTTGTGCGCCAGATCCTGAGAGCGTTCCCCCCCCGCCCCCCGCCGCAGCGATCCCCATTATATCCTCCCTTCTGGAGAACAGAGCCGCTACCAGTAATGCCCTGCGACCGATGCCAGCTGACAAGCCCAGAATCAATGCAACGTGCCGAAAGGATCCCGCGCCGCAGAGCGGAGCTGAGAGCCTGGAGAACGAGGCGGCTCCGTATCACCCATGTACAATACACTAGAACGAGGCGGCTCCGTATCACCCATGTACAATGCGCTAGAACGAGGCGGCTCCGTATCACCCATGTACAATGCGCTAGAACGAGGCGGCTCCGTATCACCCATGTACAATGCGCTAGAACGAGGCAGCTCCGTATCACCCATGTACAATACACTAGAACGAGGCGGCTCCGTATCACCCATGTACAATGCGCTAGAACGAGGCGGCTCCGTATCACCCATGTACAATGCGCTAGAACGAGGCGGCTCCGTATCACCCATGTACAATGCGCTAGAACGAGGCGGCTCCGTATCACCCATGTACAATGCGCTAGAACGAGGCGGCTCCGTATCACCCATGTACAATGCGCTAGAACGAGGCGGCTCCATATCACCCATGTACAATGCGCTAGAACGAGGCGGCTCCGTATCACCCATGTACAATGCGCTAGAACGAGCCGGCTCCATATCACCCATGTACAATGCGCTAGAACGAGGCGGCTCCATATCACCCATGTACAATACACTAGAACGAGGCGGCTCCGTATCACCCATGTACAATGCGCTAGAACGAGGCGGCTCCGTATCACCCATGTACAATGCGCTAGAACGAGGCGGCTCCGTATCACCCATGTACAATGCGCTAGAACGAGGCGGCTCCGTATCACCCATGTACAATGCGCTAGAACGAGGCAGCTCCGTATCACCCATGTACAATACACTAGAACGAGGCGGCTCCGTATCACCCATGTACAATGCGCTAGAACGAGGCGGCTCCGTATGACCCATGTACAATGCGCTAGAACGAGGCGGCTCCGTATGACCCATGTACAATGCACTAGAACGAGGCGGCTCCGTATCACCCATGTACAATGCGCTAGAACGAGGCGGCTCCGTATGACCCATGTACAATGCGCTAGAACGAGGCGGCTCCGTATCACCCATGTACAATGCGCTAGAACGAGGCGGCTCCGTATCACCCATGTACAATGCGCTAGAACGAGGCGGCTCCGTATCACCCATGTACAATGCGCTAGAACGAGGCGGCTCCGTATCACCCATGTACAATACACTAGAACGAGGCGGCTCCGTATCACCCATGTACAATGCGCTAGAACGAGGCGGCTCCGTATGACCCATGTACAATGCGCTAGAACGAGGCAGCTCCGTATCACCCATGTACAATGCGCTAGAACGAGGCGGCTTCGTATCACCCATGTACAATGCGCTAGAACGAGGCGGCTCCATATCACCCATGTACAATGCGCTAGAACGAGGCGGCTCCGTATCACCCATGTACAATGCGCTAGAACGAGGCGGCTCCGTATGACCCATGTACAATGCGCTAGAACGAGGCGGCTCCGTATGACCCATGTACAATGCGCTAGAACGAGGCGGCTCCGTATCACCCATGTACAATACACTAGAACGAGGCGGCTCCGTATCACCCATGTACAATACACTAGAACGAGGCGGCTCCGTATCACCCATGTACAATGCGCTAGAACGAGGCGGCTCCGTATCAGCCATGTACAATGCGCTAGAACGAGGCGGCTCCGTATGACCCATGTACAATGCGCTAGAACGAGGCGGCTCCATATCACCCATGTACAATACACTAGAACGAGGCGGCTCCGTATCACCCATGTACAATACACTAGAACGAGGCGGCTCCGTATCACCCATGTGCAATGCGCTAGAACGAAGCGGCTCCGTATCACCCATGTGCAATGCGCTAGAACGAGGCGGCTCCGTATGACCCATGTACAATGCGCTAGAACGAGGCGGCTCCGTATCACCCATGTACAATGCGCTAGAACGAGGCGGCTCCGTATCACCCATGTACAATGCGCTAGAACGAGGCGGCTCCGTATCACCCATGTACAATGCGCTAGAACGAGGCGGCTCCGTATCACCCATGTACAATGTGCTAGAACGAGGCGGCTCCGTATGACCCATGTACAATGCGCTAGAACGAGGCAGCTCCGTATCACCCATGTACAATGCGCTAGAACGAGGCGGCTTCGTATCACCCATGTACAATGCGCTAGAACGAGGCAGCTCCGTATCACCCATGTACAATGCGCTAGAACGATAGCCCGACATCTGCACCTTCCTACATGGCGAACAGTCAGCAATCAGTCATAATACCCCCGGGCGAGAATCCACCAACAACCAGAACCAACACCATCACCCAGATGATCTGCTGCAACATCAAGAACCGCCAGCCGACAATAAGAGAGCAGCGTTATACCGTAGTAGTGTAATGCTGCCACCAGGGGGAGCCAGAGCTCTGCAGCAAACGACACTACACAGAGCAATGAGAACCAGGAAGGAAATGCACAGTGTTCTCATGCACTGCCTAATCAGCACAGCTGAGATGCAGAACTGCAGGGTTTGTGAGGAATAGTCAGACAGGCTGGGTCAAACACCATACGGGCAGAAGCAGGACCGGAGGAGCGAGCAGAAGCGAAGTCAAAGTCAGGCTAAGGTCAGTACCGGAGGAAGCAACCGAGTGGGGAATAGGAGGGGGGACACAGGACAGGAGGGACGACCAGGGGACAGAACACAGACAAGGGCACGGGGGCACAGGAACAGACAGATCAGGATATCACTCACAGGACCAGCAATCACAGGCAAAGCAGAGCTAAGCTTATAGCCGGCACTGGTTCACTGGAAATGCCAGCTTTTAAGGCATCCAGGGGCCGGAAGTGAGGCCCGAGAGAAGGCTCCGCCCCCTAGCCACGTGGATAGGGAGGCGAATCATGACAAGTAGTAGTTCTATTCTTCAACATATGAGGCAGTATTATAGTAGTTATATTCTTGTACATAGGGGCAGTATTATAGTAGTTATATTCTTATACATAGGGGCAGTATTATAGTAGTTATATTCTTGTACATAGGGGCAGTATTATAGTAGTTATATTCTTGTACATAGGGGGCAGTATTATAGTAGTTATATTCTTGTATATAGGGGCAGTATTATAGTAGTTATATTCTTGTACATAGGGGGCAGTATTATAGTAGTTATATTCCTGTACACAGGGGCAGTATTATAGTAGTTATATTCTTGTACATAGGAGGCAGTATTATAGTAGTTATATTCTTGTATATAGGGGGCAGTATTATAGTAGTTATATTCCTGTACATAGGGGCAGTATTATAGTAGTTATATTCTTGTACATAGGAGGCAGTATTATAGTAGTTATATTCCTGTATATAGGGGGCAGTATTATAGTAGTTATATTCCTGTACATAGGGGCAGTATTATAGTAGTTATATTCTTGTACATAGGGGCACTATTATAGTAGTTATATTCTTGTATATAGGGGGCAGTATTATAGTAGTTATATTCTTGTATATAGGGACAGTATTATAGTAGTTATATTCTTGTACATAGGGGCAGTATTATAGTAGTTATATTCTTGTACATAGGGGCAGTATTATAGTAGTTATATTCTTGTACATAGAGTACAGTATTATAGTAGTTATATTCTTGTATATAGGGGGCAGTATTATAGTAGTTATATTCTTGTACTTAGGGGCAGTATTATAGTAGTTATATTCCTGTACATAGGGGCAGTATTATAGTAGTTATATTCTTGTATATAGGGGGCAGTATTATAGTAGTTATATTCTTGTACTTAGGGGCAGTATTATAGTAGTTATATTCTTGTATATAGGGGGCAGTATTATAGTAGTTATATTCTTGTACTTAGGGGCAGTATTATAGTAGTTATATTCTTGTATATAGGGGGCAGTATTATAGTAGTTATATTCTTGTATATAGGGGGCAGTATTATAGTAGTTATATTCCTGTACATAGGGGCAGTATTATAGTAGTTATATTCTTGTATATAGGGGGCAGTATTATAGTAGTTATATTCTTGTATATAGGGGGCAGTATTATAGTAGTTATATTCCTGTACATAGGGGCAGTATTATAGTAGTTATATTCTTGTATATAGGGGGCAGTATTATAGTAGTTATATTCTTGAACATAGGGGGCAGTATTATAGTAGATATATTCTTGTGCATAAGGGGCAGTATTATAGTAGTTATATTCTTGTACTTAGGGGCAGTATTATAGTAGTTATATTCTTGTACATAGGGGCAGTATTATAGCAGTTATATTCTTGTACATAGGGGCAGTATTATAGCAGTTATATTCTTGTACATAGGAGCAGTATTATAGTAGTTATATTCTTGTATATAGGAGCAGTATTATAGTAGTTATATTCTTGTATATAGGGGACAGTATTATAGTAGTTATATTCTTGTATATAGGGGCAGTATTATAGTAGTTATATTCTTGTACATAGGGGCAGTAATATAGTAGTTATATTCTTGTATATAGGGGGCAGTATTATAGCAGTTATATTCTTGTATATAGGAGCAGTATTATAGTAGTTATATTCTTCTATATAGGGGCAGTATTATAGTAGTTATATTCTTGTACATAGGGGCAGTATTATAGTAGTTATATTCTTGTACATAGGGGCAGTATTATAGTAGTTATATTCTTGTACATAGGGGGCAGTATTATAGTAGTTATATTCTTGCATATAGGGGCAGTATTATAGTAGTTATATTCTTGTACATAGGGGCAGTATTATAGTAGTTATATTCTTGTACATAGGGGCAGTATTATAGTAGTTATATTCTTGTACGTAGGTGGCAGTATTATAGTAGTTATATTCTTGTATATAGGGGCAGTATTATAGTAGTTATATTCTTGTACATAGGGGCAGTATTATAGTAGTTATATTCCTGTACATAGGGGCAATTTTTATTATAAAACAAACAAATACAATTATAAAAACACAAAAGTGCCCGAAGAAAACACAAATCACTGCATTCTGCAGTCACATATACAAAAGCACTAAATAATCACATTACATACATAAATAAATGATGAAGTCCACCGTTAGCAGAGAAGGAGGGAGAGAAAACAAAAAAAAAAAAAAAACACACCATATCTCCTAACTGAACCTCACATTCCTCCATAATGTTGCGTTCCTCTGACTCCTTCCAATTTCTATGGCTTTTATCCACCTAAGCTCCGACATAACCTGATCGGCCGCAGCGGTGTGATCAAATGGCTCATTGTGCAGCGATAGCCGGGTCCTCATGTGCCAGTGGTAGTATTTGATGACACTAATTATGATATACATGGTCTCTCTGTCGATATTACTGACATTTGAGGGGACACCGTACACTATGTCAGGATACTTTAGGGTCCGCAGTCTGGGGATTTGGAGACGATCGGACACTTCCTCCCGGATCTTCCTTCCTCCCCAGCAATCACATATAAAGTGATCCATAGTCTCCTCCTGCTGACAACCAAGGGGACAGGTCCGATCAGAGACGCTCAGAAACTTCAGATTCCCCCTGACAAAGAGCCGACTATGGAGCGAAAGCCAAGTAATATCGAACAGTTTGGAAGGAAGTCGTCTCCCGTTCAGGAACCTGAGACTGTCCTGAAGGGTGGTCGTGACACAGTCCCTCAGGGCCAGTGGAGAATGGAGGAAAGTCCCACATATCCGAGCATACAGGTCTCTTCTCGTGTTGCTCTCAATGTAAGACCTCTCCAGTCCCCACTTCCTGACACACTTCAGACCATAGTCCAGATACTGGGGGAGGTGGTCACCTGTCCATCTCCTCCTCTTGAGACTGCCGCCTTGCACCCAAGACTCTGCAAAAGGCAATATCCAGTACCGGATACTATTCACCCACAGGGAGCTACTGTTTGAGTCCATGTTCCCAAAATTCACCTTCAGAAACAAGGAGTCAAAGAAAACCCTTGGATTCAACATATCCAACCCCCCCTCTCTCCGCTGTAAGTACGTTACTCCCCTCTTTACTAGGTTCAGCCTATTCCCCCACAAGAGCTGGAAGAACAGGCTGAAGAGCCTCGCTGAGAAAGGCTCTGGCAAAGGGAAAATGACAGAGACATACAAAAACACGGGGACCAGGTAAGTCTTCAACATGGTGACCCTTTCTCTGTAGGTCAGCCTCCAGTTCTTCCATCGCTGAACCTTCACATTTCCGGTTTCCAATTTCTCCTCCCAATTTAGCCTGGCATTATCATCCCTCCCGAATTTAACCCCTAGGATCTTAATATGGGTGGAGGCATTGGCAAACTGCGGCAGATCAAAGCCGGGATCAGTGTCTAATGTCCACAGAGCTTGACTCTTCTCAAGGTTGACCAGAGACCCGGAGGCCTCTGAGTAGCTTCTGATGGACGCAGATAACATCTGCACCTCATGAGGATTGGAGATCACCAACGTCGCATCATCCGCATAGGCAACAACATTCAGAGGCAAGCAGTGGGGGACCGACACCCCCTGAAAATCGCACTCCTGCAGTGACCTCAGAAACGGGTCCAGGGCAAAAACATACAGGAGTGGACTCAATGGGCAGCCCTGTCTCACCCCTGCCTCAACTCCAAAAGTGTCACCCTGCCAACCATTAATCAGAGGAAAGCTCACCGCCTCTCTGTACAGTGTCTTCAGCCAATCCACAAATTTTCCCGGAATACCGTACTTTGACAAAGTCGCCCACAGATAGTCATGATCAACCCTGTCAAAGGCTTTAGCCTGGTCCAGACTCACAACATATCTCCCACACCGCTGAGCTTTACATCTCTCGAACATCTCCCGTATCGAGAGGACTGCTCCAGAGATGTTCCGCCCTTTTACTGTGCCAAACTGAGAGCCTGCCAACAGTGCCGGAGACAAACAGACTAATCTAGAAAAGAGGATCTTTGCCAGAATCTTCCTGTCCACATTCAGGAGGGCAATCGGCCTCCAGTTCCTGATGTCGCTCGGCTCTTTACCTTTAGACAGCAGAATTAACGAGGAGACTCTCATGGATGGAGGCATCAGGTGAGTTTCTAGGCAATTGCTATACACATCCACAAGGATTGGAGCCAGGAGGTCTCTACATTTCTTATAAAACTCTGCTGTAATACCATCTGGACCTGGTGCCTTCTTCAGACATAATTTATTAATAGCCTCCTTAACTTCTTCCACCGTTAATTTTGCTGTCAAAGGAGAAAAGTCCAGATCATAAGTATCGGGCACTGGAGTTGCCTCCAAGAATTGAGCCATTTTACCTCTATCCAAAACCTTCCTCTGAAACAAGTCAGCATAGTAAGATCTCACCACCCCCAGGATACCCTCCCGTGAATCCTGCAATACACCCTGGGAATCAGTGAGACCTGTGACCATTTTCTTGGCCACCCTCTCCCTGCAATTCTCAAACGGATCAGGGGCCCCTAAGGACCCATAATCTCGCTCAAGAACCAGGGAGGTGTACCTACTGTACTGATACTGCCTTATCTCAGATTTCAGCCGGTTAATCCTTACTCTGTCATCCCCACCCGCCGAATACAATGACTCCAATTCTTTACGCAGTCTTAGGTACTGGCTGTACTTATTCCTCCCTTTATTAACTGACAGTCTCTGCAAGAGGGATCTGATATCCTCCTTGACGTCCTCCCACCAGTCGGTCATGTTGTCATAGAAGTCAGCCCTGTCTAGATGAAGCTCCATAAGGGAGTGGATACGGCTCTGGACATAAACATCATCCAGGAGACTGGAATTAAGCCTCCACAACCCTCTACCAATGTCCGGACGAATAGAGACCCCTAGGCACAAGCACAAAGCGAGGTGATCAGAGTAAGGGACGACCTTCTCACTCAGGGCGCCGATAGCCTCAGTAGGACTCACAAACACAAAATCTATCCTACTGCTTCTGTTGGAACAAGAATATGTGAACTTAGGCTGCCGACCTCCCTGTGTGAAAGCGTCAGTCAGTCCTGCCTGCGTTATGATGTTCTGTAGGACCTTACCATCCCTGGTCACTGTCCTGCCTGAGGAACTGTCACCTGATGACAGTATCGCATTAAAGTCCCCTGCCATCACCACTGGAAGAGAAGTGAAGAGGTAAGGCTTGACGTCATTATAAAGCTGGATCCTGTCAGTCACCGTCTGTGGCCCATAGATGTTAATAAGCCGGAGTCGCCTACCATGGATAGTGACTTCCAGAACCAGACACCTCCCCATGACCACCTCCGTCATCCTATGTACAGTCACGTCATTGGTACTAAACAGGACAGCGACCCCGGCGTAAGGCTCCACAGCCAGTGACCAGAATGATGGACCGGACCGCCATTCCCTCTCAGCCTCCCTCATAAGCCCCAGGGATGTCAGTCGCGTCTCCTGCAGGAAGATGACATCAGTGCCCAGGTATCGGAGATGTTCATATACCGTATGTCTCGTCCTCCTCACCTTAATGCTATTCACATTACTCGAGGTTATTGTTAATGAGAACCCGGCCATCACAACACAGTATAAAAGGAGCAGAGTAACAGCCATCATCATGAATCAAAGATGTTCTGTCCACCACTGGTGTCCATGTCAGTCTCTACCTGATGGTCTACAGAAATGGGCTTCCTTTTCGGCGGGGGATGGTCCTCTACGTCCCTGTCACATTCAGCATCAATTTTCCTCAACTCGTTCTCATAGTCCTCATCATTAGACTCTGATAACACCCCATACCTGCCGGACACGACCATCACTTCAGCAGAACCCTGGACCTTCTTGCTAGCACTCTGACCAGAGTCATATTCTGCCTCAGGTTTACGAGAGGATGCGTTTTTTTTCTTCCTCTTATTGTGCTTAACACTCCAGTCCTCAGATACAAAGAGTGATGCAGAAGAGGGGCCTACCTGAGGCTGCTGGACCTGAGGGACAACCTCCATGTTCCTCTTTGTACCCTGCTGCTCTGGTGTCACATAGGCGGACTCCTGGTGGGCATCTGAGTTGGTCGGTATCTCTCCTGACATTACATCCTCCTCCTGAGCCTCTGCCACCAGCTCAACTACCTCCTGAGCCTCAGCCCCCGCCATCACATCCTCATCCGGCAACTCTCTGCAGATGTTGTGCCAGGCGTCTGGACAGTCCCTGTGAGGATGGCCCATCTTACCACAGAGGTTGCACCGGACGTCCCGACAATCTGCAGCGACATGGCCAATTTCCCCACACAGGCTGCACTTCACCACAGTACAGGCATTGGCCAGATGACCCTTTCCACCACATTTGAAGCATTTTCTGGGCTGCCCGGGGTAGTAACATCTCCCCTTCTCCCTCCCAATGAAGAAGGAGTTGGGCAGGTGGGCAGTGATGTTATTATATTGCCTCAGCTTCACCTGTACCTTCCACCCCATTGTCCAGATACCATCCTCATCCCTGACCTTGGTGAGGCCAGAGACGAGGTCACAATGTCTCCGGAGCCACACCTCGATGTCCTGTGGGGGAACGGCCTCATTCCAGAAGGTGACATTCACAGTAACAGTATCTGGCCTGGAAATAGGGACCAACAAAAACTTATTCCAGCCCTCAGTGTCCCTGAACTTGGGATAATGGGCCCAGAATCTGTCCAGATCACCAACGAGCTTGAAACTGACCTCATAGCCCTGCCTGTCCTGCAGATTAGAAACCGCCAGTATCTCATGCACCACAAACCCCATCTGGCGGCACAGCAGCTCCCTCACCACATATCTGCGCTGCGGCAGATCCTCCTTGGGACCTATGTACTTAAAACGCACAACATTTATACGTTTAAACGTCTGGCCAGTATACCTGGCACTAGAGGTGAAGGATGGGGCACCGCGGCTCCAGGCATTCCTGGGGGGCACCCGCTGGGTCACACTGGGCTGACTGACAGGGAGAGGATCTGCAGCAGGGGGGGCTGTCACACCTTGTGGACTAGATGGTAAAGGGGGATAGTCACATACGTCATGTACATTAACATGAGCAGCATCATTGTCAGACAGTACAACGTCCATCACAGATTGTGAATCCCCTCCAGCCCCCGACCCCACAGGCACAGCGTCATTAGCCCCAGGCTGTGCCTCAGCCTCATCAGCACAGACAGTCTCACACATACTGTCCTGCTCCTGTGAGGAGCATGCTGAGACTTGTGGTGCCTCTGCTGGAGTCTGAGGCATATGCTCCTGTTCAGACTCAACAGGCTGTCCCTGCTGCTGCAGTGGTGCTGCCTCCTGGAAGCAGAAGCGTGCAGCCTGTACCACCGGCCGTGCCTGCTGCTGGGGGGTCTCGTCCTGAACAGTCTCTGACTTTATGTGGGGGGTCCTGGTCTCCACAGCACAGTCTTGTGTATAGGAGGCAAACCGCTCCCGATTCACGTAGGTCTCCTTCAGGGGCCCCATCGCCTCCAGACAACAGTCCATGTCCTGTACCACCCCGGCCAGCTCCACGCCCAGCGCATTCAGTCTCATGTCATACGTGGCATTGTTATCAGGGTGACTGGTCTTCAGGGGCCCCATCACCTCCAGACAACAGTCCATGTCCTGTACCACCCCGGCCAGCTCCACACCCAGCGCATTCAGCCTCATGTCATACGTGGCATTGTTATCAGGGTGACTGGTCTTCAGGGGCCCCATCACCTCCACACAACAGTCCATGTCCTGTACCACCCCGGCCAGCTCCACACCCAGCGCATTCAGTCTCATGTCATACGTGGCATTGTTATCAGGGTGACTGGTCTTCAGGGGCCCCATCGCCTCCAGACAACAGTCCATGTCCTGTACCACCCCGGCCAGCTCCACACCCAGCGCATTCAGCCTCATGTCATACGTGGCATTATTATCAGGGTTACTGGTCTTCAGGGGCCCCATCACCTCCACACAACAGTCCATGTCCTGTACCACCCCGGCCAGCTCCACACCCAGCGCATTCAGCCTCATGTCATACGTGGCATTGTTATCAGGGTTACTGGTCTTCAGGGGCCCCATCACCTCCACACAACAGTCCATGTCCTGTACCACCCCGGCCAGCTCCACACCCAGCGCATTCAGCCTCATGTCATACGTGGCATTGTTATCAGGGTTACTGGTCTTCAGGGGCCCCATCACCTCCACACAACAGTCCATGTCCTGTACCACCCCGGCCAGCTCCACACCCAGCGCATTCAGCCTCATGTCATACGTGGCATTGTTATCAGGGTTACTGGTCTTCAGGGGCCCCATCACCTCCACACAACAGTCCATGTCCTGTACCACCCCGGCCAGCTCCACACCCAGCGTATTCAGCCTCATGTCATACGTGGCATTGTTATCAGGGTGACTGGTCTTCAGGGGCCCCATCACCTCCACACAACAGTCCATGTCTTGTACCACCCCGGCCAGCTCCACGCCCAGCGCATTCAGCCTCATGTCATACGTGGCATTATTATCAGGGTCACCGCTCTTCAGGGGCCCCATCACCTCCACACAACAGTCCATATCTTGTACCACCCCGGCCAGCTCCACACCCAGCGCATTCAGCCTCATGTCATACGTGGCATTGTTATCAGGGTGACTGGTCTTCAGGGGCCCCATCACCTCCAGACAACAGTCCATGTCCTGTACCACCCCGGCCAGCTCCACACCCAGCGCATTCAGCCTCATGTCATACGTGGCATTATTATCAGGGTGACTGGTCTTCAGGGGCCCCATCACCTCCAGACAACAGTCCATGTCTTGTACCACCCCGGCCAGCTCCACACCCAGCGTATTCAGCCTCATGTCATACGTGGCATTGTTATCAGGGTTACTGGTCTTCAGGGGCCCCATCACCTCCACACAACAGTCCATGTCCTGTACCACCCCAGCCAGCTCCACACCCAGCACATTCAGCCTCATGTCATACGTGGCATTGTTATCAGGGTTACTGGTCTTCAGGGGCCCCATCACCTCCACACAACAGTCCATGTCCTGTACCACCCCGGCCAGCTCCACACCCAGCGCATTCAGCCTCATGTCATACGTGGCATTGTTATCAGGGTGACTGGTCTTCAGGGGCCCCATCACCTCCAGACAACAGTCCATGTCCTGTACCACCCCGGCCAGCTCCACACCCAGCGCATTCAGCCTCATGTCATACGCGGCATTATTATCAGGGTCACCGCTCTTCAGGTGGTAAATAAAGTCTATTTCACTTTGCAGCATTTGTTTATGTGTCTGCAACTCACCCATCTTCCTGACCAGTCCGGGTATGTCCTCCGCCAGCTGCAGCTCGGGCGCACGCCCCGTCTCCACAGCTTCAGGCTTGGCCACAGGTGCAGGGACCTTGAATACAGGCTTGTCAGAGGCCTCCACCACAGATGTCTGCATGGCGGCCTTGCTGGACCCAGGCACTGGGACTTGCTTACCGCTGGCACTGGACTGCGACCTGGTGCGGCCTGAGCTCGCCATGCCGGACACCACATGCTGCTGCTGGAGATTCTCTTGCAGGGTCTGCTTCTCCAAAGATGTCCTCTGTCTGCGGGCCGGAGAGCTGAGCTGCACAGCTGACGGTGATGGAGGCTGAGCTCCTGGCTGGAGCTGTGCACTGACCGGGGCTTCTCTGGAGGAATCACAACACTGCTCACTTTGTTTCTTTCCTTCACTCACTTCTGGCTTCTTTGCTGCACTTGGAGTTGGTTTTCCTCCCAAAACATGACACATGGATTCCTTACTTTCTCCTTTCTTACTGGAGCTTTGTGCAACATTCACAGGTCTCACAACAACTCTGGGGGTGGTATTCCCAATGGAAGAGGCCTGGGAGCCGTGTCCCAGTGTAGGCCGGGAAGCCTGGGCCTTGCCTGGGGAGCTTCCCCGCCCAGGGAGGCCCCGCCCTGGGCTTGCTCCAGACATCAGGAGAACTGCTCACACACAACCTCACAGCTTGGGGGCAGTATTATAGTAGTTATATTCTTGTACATAGGGAGCAGTATTATAGTAGTTATATTCTTGTATATAGGGGGCAGTATTATAGTAGTTATATTCTTGTACATAGGGAGCAGTATTATAGTAGTTATATTCTTGTACATAGGGGGCAGTATTATAGTAGTTATATTCTTGTATACAGGGGCAGTATTATAGTAGTTATATTCTTGTGCATAGGGGCAGTATTATAGTAGTTATATTCTTGTACATAGGGGGCAGTATTATAGTAGTTATATTCTTGTATACAGGGGCAGTATTATAGTAGTTATATTCTTGTACATAGGAGCAGTATTATAGTAGTTATATTCTTGTACATAGGGAGCAGTATTATAGTAGTTATATTCTTGTACATAGGGGGCAGTATTATAGTAGTTATATTCTTGTATATAGGGGTAGTATTATAGTAGTTATATTCTTGTGCATAAGGGGCAGTATTATAGTAGATATATTCTTGTATATAGGGAGCAGTATTATAGTAGTTATATTCTTGTATATAGGAGCAGTATTATAGTAGTTATATTCTTGTACTTAGGGGCAGTATTATAGTAGTTATATTCTTGTACATAGGGGCAGTATTATAGCAGTTATATTCTTGTATATAGGAGCAGTATTATAGTAGTTATATTCTTGTACATAGGAGCAGTATTATAGCAGTTATATTCTTGTACATAGGAGCAGTATTATAGTAGTTATATTCTTGTACATAGGAGCAGTATTATAGTAGTTATATTCTTGTATATAGGAGCAGTATTATAGTAGTTATATTCTTGTATATAGGGGCAGTATTATAGTAGTTATATTCTTGTACATAGGGGCAGTATTATAGTAGATATATTCTTGTATATAGGAGCAGTATTATAGTAGTTATATTCTTGTATATAGGAGCAGTATTATAGTAGTTATATTCTTGTATATAGGGGCAGTATTATAGTAGTTATATTCTTGTACATAGGAGCAGTATTATAGTAGTTATATTCTTGTACATAGGGGCAGTATTATAGTAGTTATATTCTTGTACATAGGGGCAGTATTATAGTAGATATATTCTTGTACATAGGAGCAGTATTATAGTAGTTATATTCTTGTATATAGGGGACAGTATTATAGTAGTTATATTCTTGAACATAGGGGACAGTATTATAGTAGTTATATTCTTGTATATAGGGGCAGTATTATAGTAGTTATATTCTTGTACATAGGGGCAGTATTATAGTAGTTACATTCTTGTACATAGGGGGCAGTATTATAGTAGTTATATTCTTGTATATAGTGGGCAGTATTATAGTAGTTATATTCTTGTATATAGGAGCAGTATTATAGTAGTTATATTCTTGTATATAGGGGCAGTATTATAGTAGTTATATTCTTGTACATAGGAGTAGTATTATACTAGTTATACTCTTGTACATAGGGGGCAGTATTATAGTAGTTATATTCTTCAACATAGAGGCAGTATTATAGTAGTTATATTCTTGTACATAGGGGCAGTATTATAGTAGTTATATTCTTGTACATAGGGGGTAGTATTATAGCAGTTATATTCTTGTACATAGGAGCAGTATTATAGTAGTTATATTCTTGTACATAGGGGGTAGTATTATAGCAGTTATATTCTTGTACATAGGAGCAGTATTATAGTAGTTATATTCTTGTACAACGTAACATAGAAAGTAAAATAGAAGCGGTATCGGGGCCCTTCACACTTGTCTGCATTGGGCCTTGGCGGTATCGGAGCTCTTCAAACTTGTCAGCACCGTGCCCTCGGCGGTATAGCTGCCCTTCACACTTGTCTGCACTGAGCCTTGGCAGTATCAGGCCCTTTACACTTGTGTAGCACAGTCTTTTGGTGATATTGGGGCCTTTCACACTTGTCTGTACCGGGCCTTGGCGTTATTTGATCCTTCACACTTGTCTGCACTGGGCCTCGGCGATATTTCACCGGTGCTTCACACTTGTCTGCATCGGGCCTTGGCGGTATCAGGGCTCTTCACACTTGTGTGCACCGGGCCTCGGCGGTATTGGGGTTCTTCACACTTGTGTAGCACAGGCTTTCAGTGATATTGGGGCCCTTCACACTTGTCTGCATCGGGACTTTTTGGTATTGGGGTTCTTCACACTTGTGTGCGTCGGGCCTCAGCAGTATCGGGGCTCTTCACACTTGTTTGCACTGGGCCTCGGCAGTATCAGGACCCTTCACACTTGTCTGCACCGAGCCTCGGTCGTATCAGGACCCCTCCCACTTTTCTGTACTGGGCCTCGGCGGTATCGGGACCCTTCACACTTTTCTGCACTGGGCCTCGACGGTATCGGGACCCTTCACACTTGTCTGCACCGGGCCTCGGCGGTATCAGGACCCTTCCCACTTTTCTGCACTGGGCCTCGGTGGTATCAGGACCCTTCACACTTGTCTGCACTGGGCCTCGGCGGTATCAGGACCCTTCCCACTTTTCTGCACTGGGCCTCGGCGGTATCGGGACCCTTCACACTTGTTTGTAGCGGGCCTCGGCAGCAATGTTTCCCTCTCTGCTGGGTACACTCTTCCATCTCATTACGGCCGCAGACTCCTCATAGAATTGGAGCTCATTAAGCTTTTTTGACGCTCTTTTTCGCCTTCCGCAGACAATCGCTGGGACTCCAGTAACGACACGATGAATCCTCCGCTCACTTCTGTTTTCAGCAAACAGTAATTTGCAGATTTTTTTTAATTACGTTTCAATGCAATTATTTTGGTGCTGAACTATTATCTGCCTCTAATTATAACAGTGATATGAATAGTAATTAGTCTATATTTATCCGCTGTTCATCAAGAACAATGTGCAGGTGTCTGTCACTGCGCGGATACAGGTGACTATGGACGGGGATGCGAGGCGCAGTATATGGGGGCGGCAGAGACAGTCATTGTATCACATCACACAGATACAGTGTATCACTCGCAGAGGAAGCCATCATCCAACACTGGGCAGTAATGGGCACCGCTCGTCTTCAGGACACACGGGGCACGGTGCCACCAATGCCAGATATTTATATTGGTATTGTATGTCACTATGAGGACACGGTATGGCGCTACAGACCCGTGCACTGGGTGCATTATCCTGTCACCGTCATATGTGCATTGTATAGCGCTATATCTGCTCCTGATGCGGCACAGTCTGCACACGGGATGGCGGCATTTCTCGGGGCACTTCCAGCTATATCTGCTCCCGATACGGCAGAGTCTGCACACGGGATGGCGGCATTTCTCGGGGCACTGGCAGCTATATCTGCTCCTGATGCGGCACAGTCTGCACACGGGATGGCGGCATTTCTTGGGGCACTGTCAGCTATATCTGCTCCTGATGCAGCACAGTCTGCACACGGGATGGTGGCATTTCTCGGGGCACTGGCAGCTATTTCTGCTCCTGATGCGGCACAGTCTGCACATGGGATGGCGGCATTTCTCGGGGCACTGTCAGCTATATCTGCTCCTGATGCGGCACAGTCTGCACACGGGATGGCGGCATTTCTTGGGGCACTGTCAGCTATATCTGCTCCTGATGCAGCACAGTCTGCACACGGGATGGCGGCATTTCTCGGGGCACTGTCAGCTATATCTGCTCCTGATGCAGCACAGTCTGCACACAGGATGGTGGCATTTCTTGGGGCACTGTCAGCTATATCTGCTCCCGATACGGCAGAGTCTGCACACAGGATGGTGGCATTTCTTGGGGCACTGTCAGCTATATCTGCTCCTGATGCAGCACAGTCTGCACATGGGATGGCGGCATTTCTCGGGGCACTGTCAGCTATATCTGCTCCTGATGCAGCACAGTCTGCACACAGGATGGTGGCATTTCTTGGGGCACTGTCAGCTATATCTGCTCCCGATACGGCAGAGTCTGCACACAGGATGGTGGCATTTCTTGGGGCACTGTCAGCTATATCTGCTCCTGATGCAGCACAGTCTGCACATGGGATGGCGGCATTTCTCGGGGCACTGGCAGCTATATCTACTCCTGATGCGGCACAGTCTGCACACAGGATGGTGGCATTTCTCGGGGCACTGTCAGCTATATCTGCTCCTGATGCGGCAGAGTCTGCACACGGGATGGCGGCATTTCTTGGGGCACTGTCAGCTATATCTGCTCCTGATGCAGCACAGTCTGCACACGGGATGGCGGCATTTCTCGGGGCACTGGCAGCTATATCTGCTCCTGATGCGGCACAGTCTGCACACGGGATGGCGGCATTTCTTGGGGCACTGTCAGCTATATCTGCTCCTGATGCAGCACAGTCTGCACATGGGATGGCGGCATTTCTCGGGGCACTGGCAGCTATATCTGCTCCTGATGCGGCACAGTCTGCACACAGGATGGTGGCATTTCTCGGGGCACTGCCAGCTATATCTGCTCCTGATGCGGCACAGTCTGCACACGGGATGGCGGCATTTCTTGGGGCACTGGCAGCTATTTCTGCTCCTGATGCGGCACAGTCTGCACATGGGATGGCGGCATTTCTCGGGGCACTGTCAGCTATATCTGCTCCTGATGCGGCAGAGTCTGCACACGGGATGGCGGCATTTCTTGGGGCACTGTCAGCTATATCTGCTCCTGATGCGGCACAGTCTGCACACGGGATGGCGGCATTTCTTGGGGCACTGTCAGCTATATCTGCTCCTGATGCAGCACAGTCTGCACACGGGATGGCGGCATTTCTCGGGCACTGGCAGCTATATCTGCTCCTGATGCGGCACAGTCTGCACACGGGATGGTGGCATTTCTTGGGGCACTGGCAGCTATATCTGCTCCTGATGCAGCACAGTCTGCACACGGGATGGCGGCATTTCTCGGGGCACTGGCAGCTATATCTGCTCCTGATGCGGCACAGTCTGCACACGGGATGGCGGCATTTCTTGGGGCACTGGCAGCTATATCTGCTCCTGATGCGGCACAGTCTGCACACGGGATGGCGGCATTTCTTGGGGCACTGTCAGCTATATCTGCTCCTGATGCAGCACAGTCTGCACATGGGATGGCGGCATTTCTCGGGGCACTGGCAGCTATATCTACTCCTGATGCGGCACAGTCTGCACACAGGATGGCGGCATTTCTTGGGGCACTGCCAGCTATATCTGCTGCTGATGCGGCATGGTCTGCACACGGGATGGTGGCATTTCTCGGGGCACTGCCAGCTATATCTGCTCCTGATGCGGCACAGTCTGCACACGGGATGGCGGCATTTCTTGGGGCACTGGCAGCTATTTCTGCTCCTGATGCGGCACAGTCTGCACATGGGATGGCGGCATTTCTCGGGGCACTGGCAGCTATATCTGCTCCTGATGCGGCACAGTCTGCACACGGGATGGCGGCATTTCTCGGGGCACTGGCAGCTATATCTGCTCCTGATGCGGCACAGTCTGCACACGGGATGGCGGCATTTCTTGGGGCACTGTCAGCTATATCTGCTCCTGATGCGGCACAGTCTGCACACGGGATGGCGGCATTTCTTGGGGCACTGTCAGCTATATCTGCTCCTGATGCGGCACAGTCTGCACACGGGATGGCGGCATTTCTTGGGGCACTGTCAGCTATATCTGCTCCTGATGCAGCACAGTCTGCACATGGGATGGCGGCATTTCTTGGGGCACTGTCAGCTATATCTGCTCCCGATACGGCAGAGTCTGCACACGGGATGGCGGCATTTCTCGGGGCACTGGCAGCTATATCTGCTCCTGATACGGCAGAGTCTGCACACGGGATGACGGCATTTCTTGGGGCACTGTCAGCTATATCTGCTCCTGATGCGGCACAGTCTGCACACGGGATGGCGGCATTTCTTGGGACACTGTCAGCTATATCTGCTCCTGATGCGGCACAGTCTGCACATGGGATGGCGGCATTTCTTGGGGCACTGCCAGCTATATCTACTCCTGATGCAGTACAGTCTGCACACGGGATGGCGGCATTTCTTTGGGCACTGTCAGCTATATCTGCTCCTGATGCGGCACAGTCTGCACACGGGATGGCGGCATTTCTTGGGGCACTGTCAGCTATATCTGCTCCTGATGCGGCACGGTCTGCACACGGGATGGCGGCATTTCTCGGGGCACTGGCAGCTATATCTGCTCCTGATGCAGCACAGTCTGCACACGGGATGGCGGCATTTCTCGTGGCACTGTCAGCTATATCTGCTCCTGATGCGGCATGGTCTGCACACGGGATGGCGGCATTTCTCGGGGCACTGTCAGCTATATCTGCTCCTGATGCGGCATGGTCTGCACACGGGATGGCGGCATTTCTCGGGGCACTGGCAGCTATATCTGCTCCTGATGCGGCACAGTCTGCACACGGGATGGCGGCATTTCTCGGGGCACTGTCAGCTATATCTGCTTCTGATGCGGCATGGTCTGCACACGGGATGGCGGCATTTCTCGGGGCACTGGCAGCTATATCTGCTCCTGATGCGGCACAGTCTGCACGTGGGATGGCGGCATTTCTTGGGGCACTGTCAGCTATATCTGCTGCTGATGCGGCACAGTCTGCACACGAGATGGCGGCATTTCTTGGGGCACTGTCAGCTATATCTGCTGCTGATGCGGCACAGTCTGCACACGGGATGGCGGCATTTCTTGGGGCACTGTCAGCTATATCTGCTGCTGATGCAGCACAGTCTGCACATGGGATGGCGGCATTTCTTGGGGCACTGTCAGCTATATCTGCTCCTGATGCGGCACAGTCTGCACGTGGGATGGCGGCATTTCTTGGGGCACTGTCAGCTATATCTGCTGCTGATGCGGCACAGTCTGCACACGAGATGGCGGCATTTCTTGGGGCACTGTCAGCTATATCTGCTGCTGATGCGGCACAGTCTACACACGGGATGGCGGCATTTCTTGGGGCACTGGCAGCTATATCTGCTCCTGATGCAGCACAGTCTGCACATGGGATGGCGGCATTTCTTGGGGCACTGTCAGCTATATCTGCTCCTGATGCGGCACAGTCTGCACGTGGGATGGCGGCATTTCTTGGGGCACTGTCAGCTATATCTGCTGCTGATGCGGCACAGTCTGCACACGAGATGGCGGCATTTCTTGGGGCACTGTCAGCTATATCTGCTGCTGATGCGGCACAGTCTACACACGGGATGGCGGCATTTCTTGGGGCACTGGCAGCTATATCTGCTGCTGATGCGGCACAGTCTGCACATGGGATGGCGGCATTTCTTGGGGCACTGTCAGCTATATCTGCTCCTGATGCGGCACAGTCTGCACGTGGGATGGCGGCATTTCTTGGGGCACTGTCAGCTATATCTGCTCCTGATGCGGCACAGTCTACACACGGGATGGCGGCATTTCTTGGGGCACTGTCAGCTATATCTGCTCCTGATGCGGCACAGTCTACACACGGGATGGCGGCATTATAATTTCACCTCTGATTGTTTGTATTCCAATCTTCTACATGATTGGATATTAATCTCCACTAATGTTGTATTAGGTGGTGTGGCTATACCGCCATGGAGGGAATGTACCGTATATGTGTGCACATGTCTAATCTCTACATAAGTAACACATAAAAACAATAATGGGCTTTGTTTTAATTTTCAAAGCAAGAATAGTGAGCTCTGCATTCCTTGTAAAGGGAAAACTCCGGTACGATGTTATCTGGACGGTCCGAGCGCGGATTCAAGAGAAACATTCATTCTGTGTTTGAAAAACACCGTGAAGAAGACAAATGGACCCCAGCGTCACAAGCTTAATTAGGGCTTCAGAGAGTGAAGAATCACGATAAAGGCTCATGGAGAGGGTCCGGAGTCCGTCTGCTGTCCGTCTGCATTGTATAAAAAGGTTTCATCACGGAGAAGATTTTCTGTTTATGATTTCGCTCAGATCTGAGTATGAATACGCTGCGTGCAATCCGAAAGAAAACCCTCGGCACTCGCAGCGATGTTACTCCACGAGTCCGTCCTGATCGGGGAGATCTTCCTCAGCATCGGCGTATGACCGCGAAAAACGGCCGAGACCCGCCAACACCAGTGAATGGGTGCGGGAAAAGACCGTCCGTCACATGGACCGTCTGTATGACGCCGGATATTACCGATACATCATCTCTGTACCAGAGATCACTGGACATGATTGTGAAAAAAACACCGTCATACGGGCGCTGGGCGAGAAAAAAGCGCACACTGACACCGCACTCACATGAAATACGGAAAACCAAACCAATGTCACCCGTCCTCCGCTCCTGGACGACAATCAGAGCTGCAGTATCTGTGTCTGTAGTACTTTTTTCTGTAGTATCTCTGTCTGTAGTACTTTTTTCTGTAGTATCTCTGTCTGTGGTACTTTTTGCTGTAGTATCTCTGTCTGTAGTACTTTTTTCTGTAGTATCTGTGTCTGTAGTACTTTTTTCTATAGTATCTCTGTCTGTAGTACTTTTTTCTATAGTATCTCTGTCTGTGGTACTTTTTGCTGTAGTATCTCTGTCTGTGGTACTTTTTGCTGTAGTATCTCTGTCTGTAGTACTTTTTGCTGTAGTACTTTTTTCTATAGTATCTCTGTCTGTAGTACTTTTTTCTATAGTATCTCTGTCTATAGTACTTTTTGCTGTAGTATCTGTGTCTGTAGTACTTTTTGCTGTAGTATCTGTCTGTAGTACTTTTTTCTATAGTATCTCTGTCTATAGTACTTTTTGCTGTAGTATCTGTGTCTGTAGTACTCTTTCTGTAGTATCTCTGTCTGTAGTACTTTTTGCTGTAGTATCTCTGTCTCTAGTACTTTTTGCTGTAGTATCTCTGTCTCTAGTACTTTTTGCTGTAGTATCTCTGTCTGTAGTACTCTTTCTGTAGTATCTCTGTCTGTAGTACTTTTTGCTGTAGTATCTCTGTCTCTAGTACTTTTTGCTGTAGTATCTCTGTCTCTAGTACTTTTTGCTGTAGTATATCTGTCTATAGTACTTTTTGCTGTAGTATCTCTGTCTGTTGTACTTTTTGCTGTAGTATCTCTGTCTGTGGTACTTTTTCTGTAGTATCTCTGTCTGTAGTACTTTTTCTGTAGTATCTCTGTCTATAGTACTTTTTCTGTAGTATCTCTGTCTGTAGTACTTTTTGCTGTAGTATCTCTGTCTCTAGTACTTTTTGCTGTAGTATCTCTGTCTGTAGTACTTTTTGCTGTAGTATCTCTGTCTGTAGTACTTTTTTCTATAGTATCTGTCTATAGTACTTTTTGCTGTAGTATCTCTGTTGTACTTTTTGCTGTAGTATCTCTGTCTGTGGTACTTTTTCTGTAGTATCTCTGTCTGTAGTACTTTTTCTGTAGTATCTCTGTCTATAGTACTTTTTCTGTAGTATCTATGTCTGTAGTACTTTTTGCTGTAGTATCTCTGTCTGTAGTACTTTTTGCTGTAGTATCTCTGTCTGTGGTACTTTTTGCTGTAGTATCTCTGTATGTAGTACTTTTTGCTGTAGTATCTCTGTCTGTAGTACTTTTTGCTGTAGTATCTCTGTCTGTAGTACTTTTTGCTTTAGTATATCTGTCTGTAGTACTTTTTGCTGTAGTATCGCTGTCTGTAGTACTTTTTGCTGTAGTATCTCTGTCGTACTTTTTGCTGTAGTATCTGTCTGTAGTACTTTTTGCTGTAGTATCTGTGTCTGTAGTACTTTTTGCTGTAGTATCTCTGTCTGTAGTACTTTTTGCTGTAGTATCTGTGTCTGTAGTACTTTTTTTCTGTAGTATGTCTGTCTGTAGTACTTTTTGCTGTAGTATCCCTGTCTGTAGTACTTTTTGCTGTAGTATCCCTGTCTGTAGTACTTTTTGCTGTAGTATGTGTCTGTAGTACTTTTTGCTGTAGTATCTCTGTCTATAGTACTTTTTGCTGTAGTATCTGTCTGTAGTACTTTTTGCTGTAGTATCCCTGTCTGTAGTACTTTTTGTTGTAGTATCCCTGTCTGTAGTACTTTTTGTTGTAGTATCTCTGTCTGTAGTACTTTTTGCTGTAGTATCCCTGTCTGTAGTACTTTTTGCTGTAATATCCCTGTCTGTAGTACTTTTTGCTGTAGTATCCCTGTCTGTAGTACTTTTTGCTGTAGTATCCCTGTCTGTAGTACTTTTTGCTGTAGTATCTCTGTCTGTAGTACTTTTTGCTGTTGTATCTCTGTCTGTAATACTTTTGCTGTAGTATCTCTGTCTGTAGTACTTTTTGTTGTAGTATCTCTGTCTGTAGTACTTTTTCTGTAGTATCTCTGTCTGTAGTACTTTTTCTGTAGTATCCGTGTCTGTAGTATTTTTTGCTGTAGTATTTCTGTCTGTAGTACTTTTTTCTGTAGTATCCCTGTCTGTAGTACTTTTTCTGTAGTATCTGTGTCTGTAGTACTTTTTCTGTAGTATCTGTGTCTGTAGTACTTTTTCTGTAGTACTTTTTGCTGTAGTATCACTGTCTGTAGTACGTTTTGCTGTAGTATCCCTGTCTGTAGTACTTTTTCTGTAGTATCTGTGTCTGTAGTACTTTTTGCTGTAGTATCTGTGTCTGTAGTACTTTTTGCTGTAGTATCCCTGTCTGTAGTACTTTTTGCTGTATTATCCCTGTCTGTAGTACTTTTTGCTGTAGTATCCCTGTCTGTAGTACTTTTTCTGTAGTATCTGTGTCTGTAGTACTTTTTGCTGTAGTATCTGTGTCTGTAGTACTTTTTGCTGTAGTATCCCTGTCTGTAGTACTTTTTGCTGTAGTATCCCTGTCTGTAGTACTTTTTGCTGTAGTATCCCTGTCTGTAGTACTTTTCGTTGTAGTATCTCTGTCTGTAGTACTTTTTGCTGTAGTATCTGACTGTAGTACTTTTGCTGTAGTATCTCTGTCTGTAGTACTTTTTGCTGTTGTATCTCTGTCTGTAGTACTTTTGCTGTAGTATCTCTGTCTGTAGTACTTTTTGTTGTAGTATCTCTGTCTGTAGTACTTTTTGTTGTAGTATCTGTCTGTAGTACTTTTTCTGTAGTTTCTCTGTCTGTAGTACTTTTTGCTGTAGTATCCCTGTCTGTAGTACTTTTTGTTGTAGTATCCCTGTCTGTAGTACTTTTTGTTGTAGTATCTCTGTCTGTAGTACTTTTTGCTGTAGTATCCCTGTCTGTAGTACTTTTTGCTGTAGTATCCCTGTCTGTAGTACTTTTTGCTGTAGTATCCCTGTCTGTAGTACTTTTTGCTGTAGTATCCCTGTCTGTAGTACTTTTTGCTGTAGTATCTCTGTCTGTAGTACTTTTTGCTGTTGTATCTCTGTCTGTAATACTTTTGCTGTAGTATCTCTGTCTGTAGTACTTTTTGTTGTAGTATCTCTGTCTGTAGTACTTTTTCTGTAGTATCTCTGTCTGTAGTACTTTTTCTGTAGTATCCGTGTCTGTAGTATTTTTTGCTGTAGTATTTCTGTCTGTAGTACTTTTTTCTGTAGTATCCCTGTCTGTAGTACTTTTTCTGTAGTATCTGTGTCTGTAGTACTTTTTCTGTAGTATCTGTGTCTGTAGTACTTTTTCTGTAGTACTTTTTGCTGTAGTATCACTGTCTGTAGTACGTTTTGCTGTAGTATCCCTGTCTGTAGTACTTTTTCTGTAGTATCTGTGTCTGTAGTACTTTTTGCTGTAGTATCTGTGTCTGTAGTACTTTTTGCTGTAGTATCCCTGTCTGTAGTACTTTTTGCTGTATTATCCCTGTCTGTAGTACTTTTTGCTGTAGTATCCCTGTCTGTAGTACTTTTTCTGTAGTATCTGTGTCTGTAGTACTTTTTGCTGTAGTATCTGTGTCTGTAGTACTTTTTGCTGTAGTATCCCTGTCTGTAGTACTTTTTGCTGTAGTATCCCTGTCTGTAGTACTTTTTGCTGTAGTATCCCTGTCTGTAGTACTTTTCGTTGTAGTATCTCTGTCTGTAGTACTTTTTGCTGTAGTATCTGACTGTAGTACTTTTGCTGTAGTATCTCTGTCTGTAGTACTTTTTGCTGTTGTATCTCTGTCTGTAGTACTTTTGCTGTAGTATCTCTGTCTGTAGTACTTTTTGTTGTAGTATCTCTGTCTGTAGTACTTTTTGTTGTAGTATCTGTCTGTAGTACTTTTTCTGTAGTTTCTCTGTCTGTAGTACTTTTTCTGTAGTATCCGTGTCTGTAGTATTTTTTGCTGTAGTATTTCTGTCTGTAGTACTTTTTTCTGTAGTATCCCTGTCTGTAGTACTTTTTCTGTAGTATCTGTGTCTGTAGTACTTTTTCTGTAGTACTTTTTGCTGTAGTATCACTGTCTGTAGTACTTTTTGCTGTAGTATCCCTGTCTGTAGTACTTTTTCTGTAGTATCTGTGTCTGTAGTACTTTTTGCTGTAGTATCTGTGTCTGTAGTACTTTTTGCTGTAGTATCACTGTCTGTAGTACTTTTTGCTGTAGTATCCCTGTCTGTAGTACTTTTTCTGTAGTATCTGTGTCTGTAGTACTTTTTGCTGTAGTATCTGTCTGTAGTACTTTTTGCTGTAGTATCCCTGTCTGTAGTACTTTTTGCTGTAGTATCCCTGTCTGTAGTACTTTTTGTTGTAGTATCTCTGTCTGTAGTACTTTTTGTTGTAGTATCTGTCTGTAGTACTTTTGCTGTAGTATCCCTGTCTGTAGTACTTTTTGCTGTAGTATCCCTGTCTGTAGTACTTTTTGCTGTAGTATCCCTGTCTGTAGTAGTTTTTGCTGTAGTATCCCTGTCTGTAGTAGTTTTTGCTGTAGTATCTCTGTCTGTAGTACTTTTTGCTGTAGTATCCCTGTCTGTAGTAGTTTTTGCTGTAGTATCCCTGTCTGTAGTAGTTTTTGCTGTAGTATCCCTGTCTGTAGTACTTTTTGCTGTAGTATCCCTGTCTGTAGTAGTTTTTGCTGTAGTATCCCTGTCTGTAGTAGTTTTTGCTGTAGTATCTCTGTCTGTAGTACTTTTTGCTGTAGTATCTGTCTGTAGTACTTTTGCTGTAGTATCCCTGTCTGTAGTAGTTTTTGCTGTAGTATCCCTGTCTGTAGTAGTTTTTGCTGTAGTATCCCTGTCTGTAGTACTTTTTGCTGTAGTATCCCTGTCTGTAGTACTTTTTGCTGTAGTATCCATGTCTGTAGTACTTTTGCTGTAGTACTTTTGCTGTAGTATCCCTGTCTGTAGTAGTTTTTGCTGTAGTATCCCTGTCTGTAGTAGTTTTTGCTGTAGTATCCCTGTCTGTAGTACTTTTTGCTGTAGTATCCATGTCTGTAGTACTTTTGCTGTAGTACTTTTGCTGTAGTATCCCTGTCTGTAGTACTTTTGTACAAACTTTCTGATTCTCATAGTTTTGGATTTTATTCACTTTTATTAAAAGTAACATTGTCATCATAATAATAATCATCACTAATAAGAAAAAATAGGTGATGGATCCGGAGAATGAGCGGAATGAGCCCCTTTACATCTTTTCCTTTTCCAGCAGCTGAGGGGTTGTTATATACAAGGCGGAGGACATCATATATCTACGATCCCTCATATAACACCTATGGGGGAGGAGAGGTTACAAGTTCTATGCCCCTCCCCCTTTAGTGACAGGTCACATGATCCTGAGTGACCCCCAACTATCTGCCATGTCTGATTCATGTAACCGGAGCTCTGCGCATTCTCTATAGTAATAGCCATACTGCGACATGTTGGACGGTGTCACCAGGCAGTCGCCATATTGTAACCCAGGTATCACCTCGTACTGTCAGTTATTATATCTGTGTAGTGACGCGCTGCGCTGCCTGCGCCATATTGTAACCCAGGTATCACCTCGTACTGTCAGTTATTATATCTGTGTAGTGACGCGCTGCGCTGCCTGCGCCATATTGTAACCCAGGTATCACCTCGTACTGTCAGTTATTATATCTGTGTAGTGACGCGCTGCGCTGCCTGCGCCATATTGTATCCCAGGTATCACCTCGTACCGTCAGTTATTATATGTATGTAGTGACGCGCTGCGCTGCCTGCGCCATATTGTAACCCAGGTATCACCTCGTACTGTCAGTTATTATATCTGTGTAGTGACGCGCTGCGCTGCCTGCGCCATATTGTAACCCAGGTATCACCTTGTACCGTCAGTTATTATATCTGTGTAGTGACGCGCTGCGCTGCCTGCGCCATATTGTAACCCAGGTATCACCTCGTACCGTCAGTTATTATATCTGTGTAGTGACGCGCTGCGCTGCCTGCGCCATATTGTATCCCAGGTATCACCTCGTACCGTCAGTTATTATATCTGTGTAGTGACGCGCTGCGCTGCCTGCGCCATATTGTAACCCAGGTATCACCTCGTACCGTCAGTTATTATATGTATGTAGTGACGCGCTGCGCTGCCTGTGCCATATTGTAACCCAGGTATCACCTCGTACTGTCAGTTATTATATCTGTGTAGTGACGCGCTGCGCTGCCTGCGCCATATTGTAACCCAGGTATCACCTTGTACCGTCAGTTATTATATCTGTGTAGTGACGCGCTGCGCTGCCTGCGCCATATTGTAACCCAGGTATCACCTCGTACCGTCAGTTATTATATCTGTGTAGTGACGCGCTGCGCTGCCTGCGCCATATTGTATCCCAGGTATCACCTCGTACCGTCAGTTATTATATGTATGTAGTGACGCGCTGCGCTGCCTGCGCCATATTGTATCCCAGGTATCACCTCGTACCGTCAGTTATTATATCTGTGTAGTGACGCGCTGCGCTGCCTGCGCCATATTGCGCACTCCTGTCACAGGTAAGCCAGTCTGACACAGTTTCACAAAGCTGCCATCTAGTGCAATTTACCACTGCACCTGGGCGTATTTGATCGCTTTGCACTTTTGTGACTTGTGCGCCTTTTTTTGGCACAAATGACCAGAGCCGCGAGAAGTGACACATGCTGCAGTACCTCCCGCTGCTGCACGCTCCTGCACCGCGCCCGCCGCAGCCGCCTCTTCGAGGGCAGAAAGTTTCCTTTATGTCTCTTGTGTTGGTGGATTCTACTCAGTCTTATCTCACATGAAAGCGATTGATCTGAAGCCCCCGATCCTTTATTGTGCCGCCCCAGGAGAGCGCCGTCAGGGGCCGCGGCGGTGCAGCAACAGATGCCACTAACCGGCAGCATTATGTTCAGGCCGGAGCCAGCGTCTCCGGTGCCAGCTCTCCTCCTTTCTAGCCGGCACGGGATTAATCTCGGCCTCGCAGGATTAGGCGCCGGCTTCATTAAGGCGAGCGCGCCGCTTGTTTCTGTTTCATGTGTACACAACTTGTTTTCAATTAACTGTAGCAGTAATTAAGCCGCCGGCGCGCTCCGGCATCACAGCGAGTCCGGTTACATACGCTGGCCAACACATGAATATGCATGAGCCGCAATTAAAGACGCTGAGGCAAAAAAAATAACTTTGTATCAAACGGTTTGACTGGGAAGTGTCGGACGCCGTCTGCGGGTTCTCCAGATCTACCATTACGACATATGGCACCGAACACCAGGTGGACGCAGGAGACGAAACGTCCCACCACCGCCGCCGCCGCGGGGTCTGCCCTGGTATATGGGAACTCAACACCTAGCAGAAAGTCCATCACTGCCCACCTGGCACAACTGGGCACAGCCGACATTGCCCACCTGGCAAAACCTGGCATGGCTGACATTGCTAACCTGGCACGGCCGACACTGCCCACCTGGCACAACCTGGTGCGGCTGACACTGCCCACCTGGCAGAAACTGGTGCGGCCAACACTGCCCGCCTGGCACAACCTGGCATGGCTGACATTGCCCACCTGGCATGGCCGACACTGCCAACCTGGCACAGCCGACTGCCCACCTGGTACAACTTGGCACGGCTGACACTGTCCACCTGGCACAAATTGGCGCTGCCTGGCAAGACAGACACTGCCCACCTGGCACAACCTGGCACAGCCGACACGGCTGACACTGCCACCTTTGCGCAACCTGACACGGCAAACACTGCCCATGTGACACAACTGGGCACAGCCGAGCCGACACTGTGCCCAGAAGGCATTCTTCTTCTTCTTAGTCTCACATGTTTCAGCTCTTTACACTATAAATGCCCCCATATTTTTTATTTCCCCCAATCATCTCATATGGAGGGCCGCAGGATGAGCGGGTGCACATGGGAATGACAGAAATGAGACAGAGGACGGGAAGTCACCCGCACGCGAGCACTGAGCAGAGGCCGGCGCTTCCCTTCCAGGTATTTACATTTGGCCCCACTCGAAAACAAATTGAAAAAAAGAAAAGAGAAAAAAATGTTATAAATATACACAGAATAAAAAAGAAACAACTTTATCGACAACTAAATGTACAGACTCTCTGTAGAACACAAGACATGTCCAGAGTCAAGGGGGCGGGGTTATCAGATCGCGGCTGGAGTCACAGCCCCGCCCCCGAGGACACCAGAAAAAGCGATTATTTCCTCAGCTTCTTTCGTTCTTGTTATGGAGCGGCAAATTGAGATGAAGGAGCAGGTAGGAAAGTGAATAATATTCTTCATATGTAATATAGATTTATATAGAGATTAGTTTATTCAGGTCCATGAGGGGTGGAGCAGCTATGTCACCAGCAGGGCGGCGGCGGCGAGGAGGTGCGTCGTGCTCAGCAGCAGCAGCAGGCTGCACACACTGGACCACATGCCGGGGGCGTTGTTACCGGAGATGTGGCCGCTGGAGGATCTTTCCACAATGTTGTCTTTTCCAAGTGACTGCTGCAATAGACAAGGACATGTGCGTCAGTCAGGGGTTACTGTAAAGCAGAGCGCTGCGAATTAGGGGTTACAAAGGGTTAAGTTCCTGATATTTCTGTAAAGAAAAGTCCTACAAACCTCTAATGCACATGGGATCAGACACTGGGATGGGGCCATGATGGGGACATATACCAGGATGGGGCCATGATGGGATCATATATCAGGATGGGGCCATAATGGGGCCATATACTAGGATGGGCCATAATGGGGCTATATACTAGGATGGGGCCATAATAGGGACATATACCAGGATGGGGCCATAATGGGGACATATACCAGGATGGGGCCATGATGGGATCATATATCAGGATGGGGCCATAATGGGGCCATATACTAGGATGGGCCATAATGGGGCTATATACTAGGATGGGGCCATAATAGGGACATATACCAGGATGGGGCCATAATGGGGACATATACCAGGATGGGGCCATGATGGGATCATATATCAGGATGGGGCCATAATGGGGCCATATACTAGGATGGGCCATAATGGGGCTATATACTAGGATAGGGCCATAATGGAGACATATACTAGGATGGGGCCATAATAGGGACATATACCAGGATGGGGCCATAATGGGGACATATACCAGGATGGGGCCATAATGGGGACATATACCAGGATGGGGCCATAATGGGGACATATATCAGGACGGGGCCATGATGAGATTATACACCAGGATGTGGCCATAATGGGGCTATATACTAGGATGGGGCCATGATGGGGGCATACACCAGGATGGAGCCATATATCAGGATGGGGCAATGATGGGGACATATACCAGGATGGGGCCATGATGGGATGGGGCCATAATGGGGTCATATACTAGGATGGGCCATAATGGGCTTATATACTAGGATGGGGCCATAATGGGGACATACACCAGGATGGAGCCATATACCAGGATGGGGAAATGATAGGGACATATATCAGGATGGGGCCCTGATGGGATCATACACCAAGATGGGGCCATATACCAGGATGGGGCCATGATGGGATCATACACCAGGATGGGGCCATATACCAGGATGGGGCCATAATGGGATCATATACTAGGATGGGCCATAATTGGGCTAAATACTAGGATGGGGACATACACCAGGATGGAGCCATATATCAGGATGGGGCAATGATGGGGACATATACCAAGATGGGGCCATGATGGGATCATACACCAGGATGGGGCCATATACCAGGATGGGGCCATGATGGGATCATATATCAGGATGGGGCCATAATGGGGCCATATACTAGGATGGGCCATAATGGGGCTATATACTAGGATAGGGCCATAATGGAGACATATACTAGGATGGGGCCATAATAGGGACATATACCAGGATGGGGCCATAATGGGGACATATACCAGGATGGGGCCATAATGGTGACATATATCAGGACGGGGCCATGATGAGATTCTACACCAGGATGTGGCCATATACCAGGATGGGGCCATAATGGGGCTATATACTAGGATGGGGCCATGATGGGGGCATACACCAGGATGGAGCCATATATCAGGATGGGGCAATGATGGGGACATATACCAGGATGGGGCCATGATGGGATGGGGCCATAATGGGGTCATATACTAGGATGGGCCATAATGGGGCTATATACTAGGATGAGGCCATAATGGGGACATACACCAGGATGGAGCCATATACCAGGATGGGGAAATGATAGGGACATATATCAGGATGGGGCCATGATGGGATCATACACCAAGATGGGGCCATATACCAGGATGGGGCCATGATGGGATCATACACCAGGATGGGGCCATATACCAGGATGGGGCCATGATGGGATCATACACCAGGATGGGGCTATATACCAGGATGTGGCCATAATGGGGTCATATACTAGGATGGGCCATAATGGGGCTAAATACTAGGATGGGGCCATGATGGGGACATATACTAGGATGGGGATATATACCAGGATAGGGCCATGATGGGGACATATACCAGGATGGGGGAAATATTTATCAGGTAGTGGCTCAGGATGGGGGACATTAGTACAGGATAGGGGTCATTACTAGGGATGATTTAATACCTCATATATTCGGCTTCGCGAATATTTGCCGAATAGGTCGCTGCTATGCGACTATTTGCGAATATTCGATGCGCAATGTAAGTCTATGGGAAACCCGAATAACAAATATATGGAACTATTCGGGCTTCCCATAGACTTACACTGCACATCGAATATTCGCATAGCGGCGACCTATTCATTGGATATTCGCAAAGCCGAACATTTGAGGTATTGGATCATCCCCAGTCATTACTATACAAGGTAGAGGGGGGCAACTCATATGGATGTAAAATGCTACCATGGCGCATATATCTGACCACCATGGGGGGGCATCAGACTATTGTTGCGCCTCTGGCGCTGATGGTGCTGTGTGAGTCTCCCTGGCTGATGGTTTGTTACAATGTATCAGGTATTTTCCGGGTAACACGCGGCTCCTGACAGGCTCAGCTCTGCTACACCCGTGTATCCCCGAGGACGGTCCCTAATGAAGATGGAGGAGACTCTCCAGCAGGTGAGGCCGCTCTTACCTCCGCCAGGCACAGCTGAGGGTCCACAGAGTTGTTTGATTTTAGTTTTTGTGCCTGAAAAAAAAAAGTAAAAAGTAAAACTTTCAGTAATTGATGCGTTTGAGGGCTTTGATTAGCGGCAGACGTGTGCGGAGCGCGGCTCGCAGCGGAGAAACGGCGTCATCTTGACCTGTTCCTGAGGTACAAAGCTTTACTTAGTGATGGGATTCTAGTTGGTGAAATTAATGAGAACGGCAGAATCCGGGAGGCGCCGTCATCATCATCATCACCCGGGAGCGTAATTAGCGGCTCCGGCTCCTGACAGCTCATTATAACGACTGGACAAGATATTGACGGCGGCGGACGCAAAACGTCACCTTCTGAGCGTCGTCCTAGTAATTACTGATCGTCCGAAAACGAAAGAAAGTGACAACCCTCATCAGGGTCTGCGGGGAGCCGCCACAGGACGCCGTGGATAGAGGCCGCCGTGGATAGAGGCCACCGTGGATAGACGCAGCCGTGGATAGAGGCCGCCGTGTACAGAGGCCACCGTGGATAGAGGCCGCCGTGGATAGAAGCTGCCATGTATAGAGGCCGCCGTGGATAGAGGCCGCTGTGGATAGACGCAGCCATGGATAGAGGCCGCCGTGTACAGAGGCCGCCGTGTACAGAGGCCGCAGTGTACAGAGGCCGCAGTGTACAGAGGCCGCCGTCTACAGAGGCCGCCGTCTACAGAAGCCGCCGTGTACAGAGGCCGCCGTGTACAGAGGCCGCAGTGTACAGAGGCCGCAGTCTACAGAGGCCGCAGTCTACAGAGGCCGCAGTCTACAGAGGCCGCAGTCTACAGAGGCCGCAGTCTACAGAGGCCGCAGTCCACAGAGGCCGCCGTGTACACAGGCCGCCGTGTACACAGGCCGCAGTGTACAGAGGCCGCCGTGTACAGAGGCCACAGTGTACAGAGGCCGCCGTGTACAGAGGCCGCCGTGTACAGAGGCCGCCGTGTACAGAGGCCGCCGTGTACAGAGGCCGCCGTGTACAGAGGCCGCCGTGTACAGATGCCGCCGTGTACAGAGGCCGCAGTCTACAGAGGCCGCAGTCTACAGAGGCCGCAGTCTACAGAGGCCGCAGTCTACAGAGGCCGCCGTCTACTGAGGCCGCCGTCTACAGAGGCTGCCGTGTACACAGGCCGCCGTGTACACAGGCCGCAGTGTACAGAGGCCGCTGTGATACTGAATACATTGTGACTAGTGACGGGTGGACTCACAGATATCCAAGATCGCCCGGACTAACTGACCTTTAAAAAAAAATTCCGGTTCTGGCCTGGGAGTGATACCAGATATCTGGCCAGACACCGGTCCCCATATGAGTCTATGGGGACCCGAATCCGGCAAATAAAAGTGGTGGTAGAAGGGATAGGTCCAAGCGCACTGTACTTGCCGAGGCTCTGGCGTAACTGCTCCCGCGGCCGCTCATTCTCTTCCGGGGCCGCTCATTCTCTTCCGGGGCCGCTCATTCTCTTCCGGGGCCGCTCATGCTTTCCCCACCCACCGGCATCTGTGATTGGTTGCAGTCAGACGCGCCCCCACCCTGAGTGACAGCGAGTCAGACGATTGCTTCCAATCACAGACGCTGTGTGTGTGTCTATCATATAGTAAAGATAAATAAATAAAATAATTGGCGTAGGGTCCCCCCATGTTATGAGACCCCCCATTACTAATCTGTAATTGAAAGCAAATAAACACAAACACTGCAAAAATCCTTTACTTGGAATAAAATACAAAAAAACACCCTCTTTCACCCTTTATTAACCCCCAAAACACCCCTGCAGATCCGACATAATCCACACGAGGTCCCACAACGATTCAGCTCTGCTACATCTGAAGCTCACAGCGAGTGCCATAAAGCATGACCGCCCGCTGTGAGGTTCAGGCAGAGAATTAATGAGTCGTGTGCTCAGCGGTGCCGTCACTCAGATAAGTTGTGGTTACAGCTGCAGGCTCCCATGGTCGTCCATCTGTGATCGAAGGTAACCTGACCCCAGGTGACCTCAATGAACTTTCGCAGAGTTCACAGACCTGCACCCAATCTACACCTCATGGCAAAAAAAAGACATCAGTACCGCATGCGGTAAGATGCAGTAGTGTTGCTTTTTTTGCCAGGAAGTGTAGATTGGGTGCAGGAACATGGTGTAATAATTTCAGCACCAAATCTGCATCTCTTGTCCAAAAACCCTGCGGTTTTCTGCCAGGAGATGCAGGATTATTTTAGTGTTTGTCTTTATTTACTTTCATTTACAGTTTAGTGATGGGGGGGTCTAATAATCTAGGGCTTAGTGGTAACTGTGGGCTGTGATTAACCCCTCATTACCCCGATTGCCACCGTACCAAGGCAATTGGGAAGAGCCATGTAAAGTGCTGGGATTGTCGCTTTTAATGGATGCGGCAATTCTGTCAGCTGCAGGCTGCTATTTGTAGATTGGGGGGGGCCCAAAAACTGTGGGTCTCCCAAGCCTGAGAATACCAGCTGCCAACTGTTGGGCTTTATCATGGCTAGGTACCAAAACTGGGGAGGACCACACGCTGTTTTTTTTTTAAAATTATTTATAATAATAATAACAAAAAGAAAAAAAAAAAAGCTGCATGCGGTTCCTCTTATTTTGATACGCAGCCAAGATAAGCGCAGGGCTGGGGGCTTAGCCTGTAACCGTATGCTTTATCTGTGCTGGTATCGGAATATGGGGAAACCGAGCGTCAATTTATTAATTTATTTATTTTTACTGTACTCAGACAGTGTCTGTGATTGGAAGCGTCAGACGCTGTCACTCAGCGTGGGGCGCTGTCTGACTGCAACCAATCACAGACGTCGGTGGGTGGAGGAAGCAGTGCATATGCATGAGCCTAATGAGCAACCCCGGAAGTGAATGAGCGACCGCAGGAGCAGCAGGAGCAGTTACAGCCGCTCCAGAGACTTCGTAAGTATGAAGAGCTTGCTTTATTATTTTTTTCCTTTATTTTTCCAGGATTACAGTGTAATCAATACAGCTCGGTCTGCACCTTACACAATCCGGACAGTCACCATCACAGTCCACAACCGATATCAGTGGAGTGGAGCAGCGGATATCAGTCACATAGGATGTCATGACTGCACCAGCAGAATAGTGAGTGCAGCTCTGGAGTATAAAACAGGAGGTAACTCAGGATCAGTAATGTATGTACACAGTGACTGCACCAGCAGAATAGGGAGTGCAGCTCTGGAGTAATACAGGAGGTAACTCAGGATCAGTAATGTAATGTATGTACACAGTGACTGCACCAGCAGAATAGTGAGTGCAGCTCTGGAGTATAATACAGGAGGTAACTCAGGATCAGAAATGTATGTACACAGTGACTGCACCAGCAGAGTAGTGAGTGCAGCTCTGGAGTATAATACAGGAGGTTACTCAGGATCAGTAATGTAATGTGACCGGTGTAGTTATTGGGGTGCAGTCCAGGGTGCGGCCTGTCCCCTCTCACCTGTATGAGGTTGGCACACGCGGGCAGTCCGTTGTGTGTGGGGATTTCGTTGGTGAAGTGCATGTTGTCTGAGAAGGTGGAGTCCTTGGTTTTGGATCTGGAGAGCAGCGAGGAGGTGGTGCTGTGCACGGCCGGGTCCGGCTGCAGCTTCACGTCTGTCCCGTTCCCAAATGCCTGAATTGCATTTCCTAAACACACAAAAAAAAAAAAAACACAATAAAAAAACATTCAAAACCGTTAAAAACTTTCCTTAATATGATGTCTCAAGACTCCATGTACATAAAGAAAGGTGTATACGGATAGGTGTATACTGGAGCATGGAGCAGAGGTGTATACGGATAGGTGTATACTGGAGCATGGAGCAGAGGTGTATACGGATAGGTGTATACTGGAGCATGGAGCAGAGGTGTATACGGATAGGTATATACTGGGGCATGGAGCAGAGGTGTATACGGATAGGTGTATACTGGGGCATGGAGCAGAGGTGTATACGGATAGGTATATACTGGGGCATGGAGCAGAGGTGTATACGGATAGGTATATACTGGGGCATGGAGCAGAGGTGTATACGGATAGGTATATACTGGGGCATGGCGCAGAGGTGTATACGAATAGGTATATACTAGGGCATGGAGCAGAGGTGTATACGAATAGGTATATACTGGGGCATGGAGCAGAGGTGTATACGAATAGGTATATACTAGGGCATGGAGCAGAGGTGTATACGGATAGGTATATACTGGTGCATGGAGCAGAGGTGTATACGGATAGGTATATACTAGAGCATGGAGCAGAGGTGTATACGGATAGGTATATACTGGGGCATGAAGCAGAGGTCTAGGTAAGATATGGCGTCATGTACAATCAGTGGATGGAGCCGCCATTGACCGTTTTGACGGAAGGAACACAATGAGGTAAAGTCTGTGGACTCGGCTCGGAGCCGCTGCAGCATCTGCAGAATTACAGCAACAAAGCGAGTGCTGTAAAGTTTGAGCAGAGAAGTGTCAGTGATGCCGGCAGCCGCCGCCGCGCTCCGGGGGAAATCAGCGCCGCGCCTTCATCTTCCACCTTCTATAGCAAATGAATAGAAAACATTTTAATCAGGTCTTCAGGGACTCGGCGGCTCCATCGCAGGAAATCAGAGGCCGCTCTGTGCTCTGCACGAGGAGGAGATCCGCCTGATGGCAAAATGATCACGTCCGGGGATCCGAAACCGCAGCCCCTGATCCCCGACACTACAAAATCACAGGGGCTGCTGGTCGATCAGCATTAGACCCCTTCACACGTCAGTGATTCCGGTATGTATGATGCTGTTTTCATACATACCAGAATCACAGACATACGCAGATCCATTCAAAGCAATGGGTCTGCGCACACATCAGTGTTTTCACAGGGCCCATGTATTCCGCACACAGTGACATCACACGGACCGCACACGTGACATCAGTGTGACACGTGCCAGAGAAAACACGTGTCTGTGAAATAAAATGATTTTCTGCTGTCTCCTGCTTCCAGGCCCGCTCATTATGCTCATGAATAGTCACTGCACCACGGACCCGGAAGCAGCAGCAGCGCTGGAGACATCAGCACCACGGACGGCAGCATCGGGGACAGGTGAATAAAAAGTTCCTGCTCCTATCTCACGGAAAACACACGTGCCAAAATTACAGCACAAAGATACGCACCTTCAACATGGCCGTGTAAAATGTGTGTGTGTTTTCCACAGACATGTAAAAGAGGCCTTAGACACATACGTACTACAGAGACCCTGAAGGAAAGTGGCAGCCGAGCCGAGCCCCCGTCCCAAATCTCACACGACCATGCACAGAGCAAGATAGAAAAATCCCATAACAGCACCATGTCATCGACACCCCTCATCATCCTCCATGGCTGCCCCCTGACAGCGCCATGTCATTGAGACCCCTCATCATCCTCCAAGGCTGCCCCCTGACAGCGCCATGTCATTGACACCCCTCATCATCCTCCATGGCTGCTCCCTGACAGCGCCATGTCATTGACACCCCTCATCATCCTCCATGGCTGCCCCCTGACAGCGCCATGTCATTGAGACCCCTGATCATCCTCCATGGCTGTCCCCTGACAGCGCCATGTCATTGACACCCCTCATCATCCTCCATGGCTGCCCGCTGACAGCGCCATGTCATTGAGACCCCTCATCATCCTCCATGGCTGCCCGCTGACAGCGCCATGTCATTGAGACCCCTCATCATCCTCCATGGCTGCCCGCTGACAGCGCCATGTCATTGAGACCCCTGATCATCCTCCATGGCTGTCCCCTGACAGCGCCATGTCATTGACACCCCTCATCATCCTCCATGGCTGTTCCCTGACAGCGCCATGTCATTGAGACCCCTGATCATCCTCCATGGCTGTCCCCTGACAGCACCATGTCATTCAGACCCCTCATCATCCTGTGTGGTAGCTGGCCCTGTAAGGGGTGGTTGGCGTCACTAGATGAGGGCACTGTAATGGGCACCACTGTGAGCCTGAGCCCTGCCAACCTGAGCCCATTCTGCGGCTGGGCTTGCACCGGGGCAGCAGTTGGTCCATCAGGCCAGGTCTGCAGCTGGGGGCACACACCAGGGCTCTATCAACAGCTCCCTCATATCTCTGCTGTTTATAAAGTCCAGGGGTCCAGGACAAGGTGAGGTGAACCACGGGTACATCATTGCCATAACGTCCTGCTCCATGAAATATGGCGGCTGTGTGAGGCCTCTATGTCGCGGGCGGAGGAGGGGGCGCTGCGCTCACCCACTGCTCGGGTCCGGCTGCTGCTGCTCGGTGGTGGCTCGAGCGGTGGGCCGGATCCCGGGGACTCGAGCGGCGCTCCTCGCCCGTGAGTGAAAGGGGGTGGTTTGGGTTTAGGGATATTGTCCGTGACGCCACCCACGGTTGTGGTGAGGTTGTGACACCACCGCTGCTCTGGACGGGGATCCCGGGAGCGGTGACAGGGAGCAGCTTGGATGTTGTTTGCTCCCCTCCGTGGGTAGGGGGGGTTGGTTGTCCCGGGGCCCGGTGAGGGGTAGGGATGGATGGCAGGCGGGTTACGGGGCCTGGTGAGGTGCAGGGTCGCGGGGCAGCACCAGGCCAGGACAGGGTGAGGTGACCCACGGGTACATCATCACCTTAGCGTCCTGCTCCATGAAATATGGCGGCTATATGAGGCCTCTACGTCTCTCGGGCGGCGCCGGTCCAGGACAGGGTGAGGCGACCCACGGGTACATCATCACATAGCGTCCTGCTCCAGGAAATATGGCGGCTATATGAGGCCTCTACGTCTCACGGGCAGCACCAGGCCAGGACAAGGTGAGGCGACCCACAGGTACATCATCACCATAGCGTCCTGCTCCATGAAATATGGCGGCTATATGAGGCCTCTACGTCTCTCGGGCGGCGCCGGTCCAGGACGTGGAGGAATCGCTCTTCTTAATCCACATATCTATGAGCCGATTATAGAGATCATTATAACCTGCGCCATGTGTTGTTTTTTCGGGAATAAGCGGCGGTGGATTTTGCGCTTCGCGGCGATCGTTTTCCTCGGAGTCACCGGCATTGATTTCCATTTGGTAAATGTAGAGGAGCAGCAGAGTAAGGAGCGCCGGGCCCGGGAGCGGGGGGGATCATTAGCCATTAATTAGCAGCCGGTACCTCGCTCACACTTACTCAGGCAGACGTTATCCTTGAAGAAGTTGAGGAATTTCAAGCAGTCGTCGATGTAGTTTCCGCTGCTGCTGCAGTCGCACCAGGGGGAGACGCTGAGGCTGCTGGACTCAATGTAATTGGGGGTGATACCGGTGCCTGAAACCACAGAAAAAGCAGACGGTAAATCAACCACATCCCCTGGACCGCAGGTGCTATCACCAGTGACCGGGAGCTACAGGGAAAGCATAAGATCATGAGCAAGTGACTGGGATAATAAGCCGGGGACTCGTACATCATGTGCTGCCAGTAACCCTTGGTGGTACAGACGTGACAGTCGCTTTGTCTTCTGACGCCCAACACCCAGTACAGATGACATCTCAATGTATCCACACAACCTGCAACAATGTATCATCTTATATGTCGGGGGTTCCTACCGATGAGGCCGGAGTACGCCAGCAGGCACTCCGCGTAGTTCTCCTTCAGGCATCCGCTCACTGATCGCGGGTCCGGCTGACAGTCAGTGAGAAAATGAGCGAGACGAGATCTGTGATAGAAAACACAAGGGACACGTTAAAACCACGAGATGCAAACAATCAGGAAGGCATGGTGTCACGGATCACCGGAGGGGCCACGGATCACCGGAGGGGTCAAGGATCACCGGAGGTGTCATGAATTACCGGAGATGTCATGGATTACCGGAGGGGTCAAGGATCACCGGAGGGGTCACGGATCACCGGAGGGGTCATGGATTACCGGAGGGGTCACGAATTACTGGAGGGGTCACGGATCACCGGAGGGGTCACGGATCACCGGAGGGGTCATGGATCACCGGAGGGGTCACGGATCACCGGAGGGGTCATGGATCACCGGAGGGGTCACGGATCACCGGAGGGGTCATGGATTACCGGAGGGGTCACGAATTACTGGAGGGGTCACGGATCACCGGAGGGGTCACGGATCACCGGAGGGGTCATGGATCACCGGAGGGGTCAGATTCTGGATTACAGGGATATTACCCTCGCAGGGCCCCGGTGCTCCCGCCATCTACACCCCACTAGGCAATTATTGTACACAGCGGATAAATTTCTTCACTTTAATTTCTAATCTGAAGTGGAAATTGTGAAGAAACACGAGTCTTATTTGTTCCAATTTAGCCCTGAAGTAAATCACATTTATCCACAAACGCCGCGTCTGAATATCAATGAGCTGCCTTGTCAGGAAGGAAATGGACCGAAAATTCACCCTCATTTATCTGTAAACTGCGGAAAAATAACAGCATAAAAGAGGTCTACAAAGTATATACTATGAGGGTAGGTATAGAAGTATATTCACTAGTCACAGGATGAAGGTCAGATCACCCTCCCCCCCCCATCGCAGATCACTGTCCTCCTCCCATAAGAGATCACCATACTCGTCCCATTACAGATCACTGTCCTCCTCCCATCACATATCACAGTCCTCCTCCCATCACAGATCACCCTCCTCCCCCCCATCGCAGATCACCGTCCTCCTCCCATAAGAGATCACCATACTCGTCCCATTACAGATCACTGTCCTCCTCCCATCACAGATCACAGTCATCCTCCCATCACAGATCACAGTCCTCCTCCCATCACAGATCACAGTCCTCCTCCCATCACAGATCACAGTCCTCCTCCCATCACAGATCACAGTCCTCCTCCCATCACAGTCCCCCCCCCATCACAGATCACTGTCCTCCTCCCATAAGAGATCACCATACTCGTCCCATTACAGATCACTGTCCTCCTCCCATCACATATCACTGTCCTCCTCCCATCACAGGTCACAGTCATCCTCCCATCACAGATCACAGTCATCCTCCCATCACAGATCACAGTCCTCCTCCCATCACAGGTCACAGTCCTCCTCCCATCACAGATCACAGTCCTCCTCCCATCACAGATCACAGTCCTCCTCCCATCACAGATCACAGTCCTACTCCCATCACAGATCACAGTCCTCCTCCCATCACAGATCACCGTTCTCCTCCCATCACAGATCACAGTCCTCCTCCCATCACAGATCACAGTCCTCCTCCCATCACAGATCACAGTCCTCCTCCCATCACAGATCACCGTTCTCCTCCCATCACATATCACAGTCCTCCTCCCATCACAGATCACTGTCCTCCTCCCATCACATATCACTGTCCTCCTCCCATCACAGGTCACAGTCATCCTCCCATCACAGATCACAGTCATCCTCCCATCACAGATCACAGTCCTCCTCCCATCACAGGTCACAGTCCTCCTCCCATCACAGATCACAGTCCTCCTCCCATCACAGATCACCGTCCTCCTCCCATCACAGATCACAGTCCTACTCCCATCACAGATCACCGTCCTCCTCCCATCACAGATCACCATCCTCCTCCCATCACAGGTCACAGTCCTCCTCCCATCACAGATCACAGTCCTCCTCCCATCACATATCACTGTCCTCCTCCCATCACAGATCACAGTCCTACTCCCATCACAGATCACTGTTCTCCTCCCATCACATATCACCGTCCTCCCCCCCATCGCAGATCACTGTCCTCCTCCCATAAGAGATCACCATACTCGTCCCATTACAGATCACTGTCCTCCTCCTATCACAGATCACAGTCATCCTCCCATCACAGATCACAGTCATCCTCCCATCACAGATCACAGTCATCCTCCCATCACAGATCACAGTCCTCCTCCCATCACAGATCACAGTCCTCCTCCCATCACAGATCACAGTCCTCCTCCCATCACAGATCACAGTCCTCCTCCCATCACAGATCACAGTCCTCCTCCCATCACAGATCACAGTCCTCCTCCCATCACAGATCACAGTCCTCCTCCCATCACAGATCACAGTCCTCCTCCCATCACAGATCACAGTCCTCCTCCCATCACAGATCACTGTTCTCCTCCCATCACAGATCACAGTCCTCCTCCCATCACAGATCACAGTCCTCCTCCCATCACAGATCACAGTCCTCCTCCCATCACAGATCACAGTCCTCCTCCCATCACAGATCACAGTCCTCCTCCCATCACAGATCACAGTCCTCCTCCCATCACAGATCACAGTCCTCCTCCCATCACAGATCACCGTCCTCCTCCCATCACAGATCACAGTCCTCCTCCCATCACAGATCACAGTCCTCCTCCCATCACAGATCACAGTCCTCCTCCCATCACAGATCACAGTCCTCCTCCCATCACAGATCACAGTCCTCCTCCCATCACAGATCACCGTCCTCCTCCCATCACAGATCACAGTCCTCCTCCCATCACAGATCACAGTCCTCCTCCCATCACAGATCACAGTCCTCCTCCCATCACAGATCACAGTCCTCCTCCCATCACAGATCACAGTCCTCCTCCCATCACAGATCACAGTCCTCCTCCCATCACAGATCACAGTCCTCCTCCCATCACAGATCACAGTCCTCCTCCCATCACAGATCACAGTCCTCCTCCCATCACAGATCACAGTCCTCCTCCCATCACAGATCACAGTCCTCCTCCCATCACAGATCACAGTCCTCCTCCCATCACAGATCACTGTTCTCCTCCCATCACAGATCACAGTCCTCCTCCCATCACAGATCACAGTCCTCCTCCCATCACAGATCACAGTCCTCCTCCCATCACAGATCACAGTCCTCCTCCCATCACAGATCACAGTCCTACTCCCATCACAGATCACAGTCCTCCTCCCATCACAGATCACCGTCCTCCTCCCATCACAGATCACAGTCCTCCTCCCATCACAGATCACAGTCCTCCTCCCATCACAGATCACAGTCCTCCTCCCATCACAGATCACAGTCCTCCTCCCATCACAGATCACAGTCCTCCTCCCATCACAGATCACAGTCCTCCTCCCATCACAGATCACAGTCCTCCTCCCATCACAGATCACAGTCCTCCTCCCATCACAGATCACCGTCCTCCTCCCATCACAGATCACAGTCCTCCTCCCATCACAGATCACAGTCCTCCTCCCATCACAGATCACAGTCCTCCTCCCATCACAGATCACAGTCCTCCTCCCATCACAGATCACCGTCCTCCTCCCATCACAGATCACCGTCCTCCTCCCATCACAGGTCACAGTCCTCCTCCCATCACAGATCACAGTCCTACTCCCATCACAGATCACAGTCCTACTCCCATCACAGATCACAGTCCTACTCCCATCACAGATCACTGTTCTCCTCCCATCACATATCACAGTCCTCCTCCCATCACAGATCACCCTCCTCCCCCCCATCGCAGATCACTGTCCTCCTCCCATAAGAGATCACCATACTCGTCCCATCACAGATCACAGTCCTCCTCCCATCACAGATCACAGTCCTCCTCCCATCACAGATCACAGTCCTCCTCCCATCACAGATCACAGTCCTCCTCCCATCACAGATCACAGTCCTCCTCCCATCACAGATCACAGTCCTCCTCCCATCACAGATCACAGTCCTCCTCCCATCACAGATCACCGTCCTCCTCCCATCACAGATCACAGTCCTCCTCCCATCACAGATCACAGTCCTCCTCCCATCACAGATCACAGTCCTCCTCCCATCACAGATCACCGTCCTCCTCCCATCACAGATCACAGTCCTACTCCCATCACAGATCACTGTTCTCCTCCCATCACATATCACAGTCCTCCTCCCATCACAGATCACAGTCCTCCTCCCATCACAGATCACAGTCCTCCTCCCATCACAGATCACCGTCCTCCTCCCATCACAGATCACAGTCCTCCTCCCATCACAGATCACCGTCTTCCTCCCATCACAGATCACCGTCCTCCTCCCATCACAGATCACCGTTCTCCTCCCATCACATATCACAGTCCTCCTCCCATCACAGTCCTCCTCCCATCACAGATCACAGTCCTCCTCCCATCACAGATCACAGTCCTCCTCCCATCACAGATCACCGTCCTCCTCCCATTACAGATCACAGTCCTCCTCCCATCACAGATCACAGTCCTCCTCCCATCACAGATCACAGTCCTCCTCCCATCACAGATCACAGTCCTCCTCCCATAACAGATCACAGTCCTCCTCCCATCACAGATCACAGTCCTCCTCCCATCACAGATCACAGTCCTCCTCCCATCACAGATCACAGTCCTCCTCCCATCACAGATCACTGTCCTCCTCCCATCACAGATCACAGTCCTCCTCCCATCACAGATCACAGTCCTCCTCCCATCACAGATCACCGTCCTCCTCCCATTACAGATCACAGTCCTCCTCCCATCACAGATCACAGTCCTCCTCCCATCACAGATCACAGTCCTCCTCCCATCACAGATCACAGTCCTCCTCCCATAACAGATCACAGTCCTCCTCCCATCACAGATCACAGTCCTCCTCCCATCACAGATCACAGTCCTCCTCCCATCACAGATCACAGTCCTCCTCCCATCACAGATCACTGTCCTCCTCCCATCACAGATCACAGTCCTCCTCCCATTACAGATCACAGTCCTCCTCCCATCACAGATCACAGTCCTCCTCCCATCACAGATCACAGTCCTCCTCCCATCACAGATCACAGTCCTCCTCCCATCACAGATCACAGTCCTCCTCCCATCACAGATCACAGTCCTCCTCCCATCACAGATCACAGTCCTCCTCCCATTACAGATCACAGTCTTCCTCCCATCACAGATCACAGTCCTCCTCTCATCAGTCTTTGCCAGGACATTGATATGTGTGATTGTCGGTTGTGGCCAGTAATGTTAGTGGATTCGGCTTTTGATGACTGGCCCTACACAGAGCAGACAGGACGTGTGATGGGAGGAGGTGAGGGGTTAAATTTTGGGTAATGAGTACTTGGCCTGGGATATCTGGGGGCTCATTCATCTGGAGTGAAGAGTTTCTTCATGTTGACAATAAATGGTTGTAAATGGACTAAGAAGCTTTCATGTCCATTAATGTGTGGGCGGGGGAGGGGGCAGCGCCTGTTATATCCCCTCATTGATCAGTGAACACATGAAAAGGCATTAATGATCAAAGCCGAGGATAACCAGGCTGACTTCTGGGACCATTAGATGGTTACACAGTGGAGGCGGCCAAAATCTGCAAAACCCTCCCTGAAGTGGAAGAAGAAGGTGGCAGCCCCCAAAGCAGCCCAGAAAGTTAGCGGATCTGTGATATAGGGGAGACGTGGCCCTGCCGCTAAATTCACTTCAGGCAGCAAAAGCCGTAAATCCTCCCGGTGAGGCGGGAAACCCAATAGCCATGGAGTATGCTTCCTCACTGTTACACCTATGGGGCTCGCGTCATGACACAGATGATGTCGCACCCCCCTGACAAAGCAAAGGCCCAAAGGCAAGAGATTCGTGGCCTCTGCCCGGCCACTGAGGACCATTGTCCTAGTGTCCATTGTCCAAGTAGCTTTACGCCACGGGGATCCGCACTACAATGCGCAAGGAAGGAAGATCTCACATTCCACAACACCGGTGGTGGCCTCTGAACTGTCCGGGACCGGCTGGGGCCCATCATGGCGGAAACTCCGAGGGTGACAACCTGACAATGAGTAAAGACCTTAAACCGCATCCACTGTGTCAGCCCATCATTGATGGCGCCATCGCCCCGCGCTCCGGCGCCACCAGTCACTACCACCCGTCCTCCTCCCTGAGGCCCGCTCTACCTGTGGGGAGCCGAACCATCTGAGCTGCGACACCAACCGCCCCAGAGGACAGCACCCGCAGAGGCGGCTGATCCCTGTCCGCACACCACAGGTGGCGTCACGAGACAACTACTACTCCCAACATCCTCAACCCCTTCCTCCCATCCTCCATCCCTTCATGGACACCTCAGAGTCACGAAACCAGGCAGGGCCACCTGTGACATCCCCTGACCATCACCGGCCCGGTGCCGAGTATTCCCCAAGGCCCTCTGGGGTGCTCCATGTATGCAGTGGAAATACAGGGCGACTGAAGAGAAGAGAGCGCACAGAGTGAGCAGAAGCCGGGACACAGCCCGGACCTCCCGGGACAGCCCCGTACCTCCCGGGACACAGCCCGGACCTCCCGGGACAGCCCCGTACCTCACGGGACACAGCCCGGACCTCCCGGGACAGCCCCGGACTTCCCGGGACACAGCCCGGACCTCCCGGGACACAGCCTGGACCTCCCGGAACAGCCCAGTACCTCCCGGGACAGCCCAGTACCTCCCGGGACACAGCCCGGACCTCCCGGGACAGCCCCGGACTTCCCGGGACACAGCCTGGACCTCCCGGGACACAGCCTGGACCTCCCGGGACAGCCCAGTACCTCCCGGGACACAGCCCGGACCTCCCGGGACACAGCCCGGACCTCCCGGGACAGAGGGACAGTCCTGGAAATCAGAACAGTCCTACTGAATCAGGGAAGCTGAGAATGTAACCAGAACGGTCACAAAAGCAGACCCAGAATCGTCACATCAGCAGACCAGGAGACGCTGTGGCCCCGAGCCCGGTGCAGCCGGCTGCTGTTTGGGGTGACTTCCCCTTTAATACATGAGTGCAGCCGGCTGCTGTTTGGGGTGACTGCCCCTTTAATACATGAGTGCAGCCGATGATACAATGTAATGAGTTCTGCTTCGGTTTCCACCTTCCTCGGTAATGTATGGGAATGTTGGCCGCCTCCGCGGCTCTCCGCTTCATGTTCTTGCTTTGTTGGCGTCGTGTCCTCAGTCCCATTCGGTAATGGCAGTTTTGATGAAGCGGCCACCATCTGCTGCGAAGAAGACTTCATTTACTGTTGTCAGGAGCCACCGTCTGAGGCTGAAGATGAGAGTTTCCTCCTCTGGAGCCAGCCCCGTGCCAGTGACTGAGGGTCACACAGAGATCAGAGTCCTGGATCCCGGCCATGAGCGCAGTCTGCACACGGCGGCATCTATCAGATACACGGGCGAGAGTGCCGCAGTGAGGCCGCAACCGGCCCGGAGGCACGCAGCACATACTGCTGATAGAATATACAGAAAACTATGTGCTCCCCCCACACACACACATCCACACCAGAAGATTGTACACCGGGGCTGGAGGTCTTAAACCTTGGGGGCGAGGGGCCGGAGGTCTTACACCATGGGGACGAGGGGCCGGAGGAATTACACCCTGGGGGCGAGGGGCCAGATGTCTTACACCCTGGGGGCGAGGGGCCGGAGGTCTTACACCCTGGGGGCGAGGGGCCGGAGGTCTTACACCCTGGGGGCGAGGGGCCGGAGGTCTTACACCCTGGGGGCGAGGGGCCGGAGGTCTTACACCCTGGGGGCGAGGGGCCGGAGGTCTTACACCCTGGGGACGAGGGGCCGGAGGTCTTACACCCTGGGGACGAGGGGCCGGAGGTCTTACACCCTGGGGGCGAGGGGCCGGAGGTCTTACACCCTGGGGACGAGGGGCCGGAGGTCTTACACCCTGGGGACGAGGGGCCGGAGGTCTTACACCCTGGGGACGAGGGGCCGGAGGTCTTACACCCTGGGGACGAGGGGCCGGAGGTCTTACACCCTGGGGGCGAGGGGCCGGAGGTCTTACACCCTGGGGGCGAGGGGCCGGAGGTCTTACACCCTGGGGGCGAGGGGCCGGAGGTCTTACACCCTGGGGGCGAGGGGCCGGAGGTCTTACACCAGAGGCAATACGATGAGGAGAGATGAGGTATATCATCGGCTGTATTGCTGGTGACGTCCGCCGGGCACTGTTTATGCTGTGACGGGGGGGTTTTATGGTTCGTATCCCGGCCCCTCGCTCTCGCAGTGGCCATCGTTGGCCTCACTTATAATTGGCGTTTCATCTCTGTGTCATTTTATTGGAATTGTTTGGAGCGAGACATAAACTTCCTGCAATAATTTGCCGTTTCTGAGATAAGTCACTTTGTGACAATGTGTCAGGTCTCAGCAGACACGGGATGTCAGCGGAGATAATGATAATGCTGCACGGAAGGAAGGTATGGCTTCTCCCTGCCAACCATTAACCCCTCCCCCGCGGCGGCCATGTGTGCAGCCGCAGGTAATCGCTCCTGACATATCTGTGGATGATCTGTCATCTCCTTCCCTTGTGATTTAGGGGCGCTCCGCCCAGAGACACAGGGTGCGCTGACGGCTGAATCACTGTATAGAACTAGATACATAAAGAGAGCAGGGACCGGACTGAAGCCCGAGGATTAAAGAAGCAAAGACCTCCTGCCCCTCTCCACCATCTATAGACCCACAACCGCCACCACCGTGTCATCCTGCGTCTTCTCTACAATCCATGTATACAATATCCAGGGAGCTCTAGGGGCAGCAGACTGGCACTGAGCGCTGTCACTCTACATCACCAGCAATGACACCGAAATCCTCCGCACCGGCCAATGGGAGCAATCCGGGGACATAAAGACCTCAGTCACTACAGAATCAGCACCAAGACCACCAGCCTGCAGCCACAGGAGTCTGTCTACACCGCCACTACTACTGCCACCACCACCACTACCACCACCACTACTACTGCCACCGCCACCACCACCGCCACTACCACCACCACCGCCACTGCCACCACCACCACTACCACCACCACTACTACTGCCACCGCCACCACCACCGCCACTACCACCACCACTACTACTGCCACTACCACCACCACCGCCACTGTCACCACCACCACCAAAACCACTACTACTGCCATCGCCACTGCCACCACTATCACTGCCACTACCACCACCACTACTGCCACCACCACTGCCACCACCACTACCACCACTACTGCCACCGCCACTACCACCACCACTGCCACCACCACTACCACCGCCACTACCACCACCACTACTGCCACCACCACTGCCACCACCACTACCACCACCACTGCCACCACCACCACTACTGCCACTTCCACCACCACTGCCACTACTATCACCACCACCATCACTGCCACTACCACCGCCACTGCCACCACCACCGCCAATGCTACCGCCACTGCCACCGCTACTGCCATATGAGATACCAACCGGACTCTGTAAGATGAATCCACAGCAAGGGAGATAAGTGGTCACCTGGTGAAAATATCATTTGCCCTGTGCAGAAAATGAACCTGCAGGGGTGACGATGAGCAATAAAAGCAGAATAGTGACTGCAGCTCTGGAGGCGACTGGAGGATAAGACACAATGTAACAGCAGAATAGTGAGTGCAGCTCTGGAGGGGACTGGAGGATAAGACATGCTGTAACAGCAGAATAGTGCCTGTATAATGGCTCAGGGGTGCGTTCAGGTGACTATGAATTGTTCCGATCTCTGTGCCCAGACTGGCCGTGGTGTGACAGGGTCCTCTATTTTCGTGCAGCGCTCATCCTCGGGTCGGCCTGGTCAGTCTGTGCATCGTGATCTGATCTCGGAGCCATTAGATGGGGAATTTT